>NW_027643008.1:35000-62500 GCF_032717465.1 Coenobita brevimanus | reverse complement strand
TCATTTGGCAGCCAAGTGTAATCAGACGAGGGTCGATTTGGCTATACGCTGTTCACTTTAACTTGGCATAATATTATCATCCCTCCCTCTTGAATGCTGAGCTGTAAGAAGAGAGTAGCACTAGATTTCGCTGCTACTCACGAAGAAGCGCTGTGGGAAGGATGTAGGGCCTTTGTGTTGTCTTATTCTGCAAACAGACGAAAATATCAGCCAAGTTGAAGTGAATGAACTATAGGGGTGAAAACTTTTGACATTTGACCGTCATTTATGGAACGCCTGTGGTTATTACGTATGGTTAGCCTGCATCCCATGTTACATAATGCAGTCAGCAGCCATATAGGAAGGCCAGATACGTTCCATCATTGCCAAGTACTTCAAAAATCATTGTCAAAATTCTGGAGTCAGCATCCCACTTTTTCGATTTCCCTAACACCTTTTCTTAAGCGATTTATTTTGTTACACCTTACTGTCCTTTTCTGTGTTACATAAATTCTTCCAATGTTCCCATATGTACCCCCTCCACAATATGTCTACCCCCAATGTATATATGTTCCCCCCCAATGCATACATGCCCCCACTAAATTTGCTAGGTCAGCATGCTTTCCCACGCCTGAAGACGGCGTTATTGCATCAGTTCTTAGCAGACAGCCCACACGGGTAGACTGTTTTACTGTGAGCTTGTAATAAACTCCTTATCTAGCTGTTTGTACACGGAGTTTCTATCACCAAGGTATTGCAAGTTACATTTGGTAGCAGCGGTGTTTCGAACCATCACATTCTGACCGCCTCCTTGGATTTTTTGTGATACAAGATACACGACGTCTCGCATCTGCCAGCCTCGCCCCTCCTCTGTGCCTCTAGTGGTGTCATACCTTGGCTGTGCTTTTCGAGTGTACCATTTTTCTCGCCAGTGCTCACCTCTCAAACAACTGCACCCATACGCCTTGTTCCTGACCGCAAGTGTCACCGTCGCCGACCTACGCACCTGTTGCACCTGTTTCCAGCACCTGTTCCGGACTCATCATAGCTCGTGCCCCCACGTTGCCACTTATCACTGTCTTCCCGCTGTCTGCCCACCACCATTCTCTGCATTTGCAATTCACCAGCTCTACACCTGCCTTGCGCCAACATCTGCCTCACCACCCACCACCGGCCTCCGCCGTCGCCCGCATCTGGTCTGCATTACGGAGCCTCCTAAGACCGCCACTCCCTACCGGTGATTCATCGCGGCGTCTCCTCTCCTCTCCGCCCAGCTGTCTCTACCCCGCAGCCCAGCCCCGCCCCGCCCCAGCCCAGCTACGCCCAGCCACCCTGCACGTCATACCTCTCGACACTCCCGTTTCTACTGTGTAACTATAGTATATCTTTCCTTTCTATAGAGATTATCCTCGATTTCCTCTACAGATTGGTTATTGTAAATATTCCATCTCATTTCCATTACCCCGTTTTCATCTTCACCTACGTTATTTATTATCCATCTCATCCTTCGCATTTTATTGAAACCATCCATGCCCGCACCTTCATTCATTTTCACACCTAGTGTATTCCATTCTCTCATTGTTATTTATACATTTCCACCTACGTATCCATCTTCATCCTTTCATCTTCCATTGCCGCATTAAATGTCACTTTCCCCGTCAACCGCTTACCACCAGCCCTCTCGACCCGGAAACATCACCTGATCATACCCCGTCTGCCGACTCTAACACAATCACTCATTTACGAAGTGGCAAAGAGTACCACCGCCCTGTACCTGAGACTCCCGTTTCACTTCACGCAGAATCACTTACTACCCGTCCTACCCTCGTAAATCCAGATACTTCCTCCTCTACTCCTGCCTCTACTCTCCCTTCTTCTTCCTCTACTCCTTCCACTGTCGTTACTTCTCCTGCCTCCCTTCATACCCCGTCTTCCTCGCCCTTAACTGCCACTACCTTCTCTCTCTCCCACACCTCTCCTGCCGCCACTTCTGCACTTCCAGCCATGGCCAACCCTCCACAGTCTATCTATCTCGACGATGCCAATCGTCCCAAATTTACCGGTCAGGACCCAACTTGGTCTGTCTATGATTTCCTCAGAGAAGTCGAAACTGGAATAAATAATAGACAAATTACCGAGGAATCGCTCAAAGTAGCTTACGTCCTCGGTCGCTTGCATCACGGTAAATCAGACATCGGATCCGCGATCCGTGCAGGACATTTCGATAGCATTCGTACCTTTGCTGATTTTCGTACGGAACTCATCAGCCTTTGTTGCCAACATTCAAATACCGCGTCTCTCATGGGATTCATTAATCTCCTAAACCAACTAGATGAGGACTTGCGCGTCCCAGCAAAATATGCCAAGCTCCGCGAAGCTGCCGCCGCCATGAAAGCAACTAGTAGCGAGATGCTCCAATTACTGGTAGGCACGAAATGGTTAGAAGACAAGAATGGTGTTCCAATGCTTTCACTCCCCAATTTGCTGACTTAATTGGTTACCTCAGATTCCTTCACTGGCTTACTCCTAAACAGCGAGAGCTAGCCTTGGAAATCGGTTTTAATCCAGGAGATAAAATTATTCAGGTCACTAAAGCCATTCATGAAAGAACAGGTTCGAACTACACGCGTCAGGGCACCACCCAACCCTTTGCCTCCTCAGTCTGTCACACCTCCACTACCCCAGACCAATCTCGCTCCCGTCCCACCACACGCGGCAGACCTGCTACACATCGCTCTCCTACCGCAGGTCATGATCAATCTAGCGCCCGACGGAACAGACAATCTTCGATTCTTTGCTGGTACTGTGGTCATCCTGGACATCGAGCATCCAGTTGCGACCGTACATACAGACGTCCTCACTCCCAAACCAGACAGCGTACGCCTTCCCGCTCATGTCGTCCACACTGCAAATACCACAAATCAAGCACGACTCACACCACTGAGGAATGTCGTTACCTCAACCGCCCACAGTCGGGGGAAGCGCCGCGCCCGTATCGGACCAATATCACGTAGAACCAGAAACCCAACTCCCCATCTGCCATGTAGGTCCCATAACATCCTTGGGTTTAGTCATTCTCGGAAGCAGTCATGACATACCAACGTCATTCTTCTTGGACACAGGATCTATAGTAAATCTCATCTCCGAAAATTCCTTACAAATTATTCATCGCCATCACAACCACGTCAGTTTCCTAGAACCACCAGACATTCACCTATGTGGTGTTAACGGCTCAGAGTTTAAGGTTAAGGGAAGAGTCACCCTTGAAGTCAAACTCCACAGAGCTTTGCCCCCTATCCTCATTGAATTTCATGTCACTGATGACTTGCAGTATCCCGCAGATGCCCTTATTGGTTTCTCCACCATGGCACAACATTCCATTGCATTATTACCTGCTTGTGGTGGTATAGACATTTCTGGATTCCCGGTTTCCACTATGGAATGTCCACGTCCTGTTCTTACGATCAAATCAGTCCTTCAATTACCTCTGTCCCTATCACTACCAAAAAGTCCAACCCAGCCCAAACCACCACTATCATCATCTGAGAATACAGAGATCATTCCTTTACTGACTGCGAGCAAGGACATAAATTCCTCAATGTCCCCTGATACATCATCTCAGCCCTCGAACATGGCTCTTACATCCTCTCCTGACAACACTATCGCTGACTCAGACATGTCTCAGTTACCTACCTCACACAGTCTGAATGATCTTCTCCAACACGCAGAGACGAAACGTGCAGTAACGAATACGTGCACAATTTTGTTACCGCATGAGTTCACCAAAGTCTCTGTTTGTGTTGCCGGTGCGAAAGAAGGAGTGGATGTACTAACCCTACCTGAGACGTGTTGTGTGAATGGCTTGACTTATGAGTCAGCATGGTGTACAGTCTTAGAGGACAGTTTATGCTACCTGTACTTGCTCAATGTCACAAATGCTCCACTAAAACTTAAAAGTGGTGTAAAGATTGGAGACTTCCTAGTATACCCAGCGGCCGTAAAGGTGCGCCAGGATTCCTCAATTCCTACTGTTCAGACTGATGATACGCCAATTGGTGTATGTACTATTAACTCTACGGGATCTGCGCCGACGCATTCACCCGATATGCTCTCACATCTCACTTGCACAGATTTCCCTGAAAATACGCCTCAACTCCTCAACCTTCTGACCTCGTACAGAAACGTGGTTGCCTTACCCGGTGAACCGATGGGTAGAACAGACCTTGTCAAACATACGATTGAACTACTCCCAGGAACTCAGCCGATTTACATACCAGCGTATCGATTGCCTCACAGCCAGAGAAAGCAAACAGATCAAATGGTACAGAACATGTTAGACCAGGACATTATTGAACCCTCCGTCAGTCCATGGAATAGCCCACTTTTCTTAGTACCAAAGAAGGACGGCAACCTTAGACCAGTAGTCAACTATCGTAAGGTCAATTCTGTCACCGTTCCAGACCGTTTCCCGCTACCTGTCCTCACTGATTTGCTAGAATCCCTTGGTGAAAATAACAGTCTTTTCATCTTTAGACCTCCTCAGTGGGTACTGGCAGGTCGAAATGGAAGAGTCCTCTCGCCCAGTTACAGCCTTTAGCACCCCTTCCGGACATTTTCAGTTTAAGAGACTCCCTTTTGGTCTGAGAAATGCTCCTTCCGTGTTCATGCGACTTGTCCATTCAGTCTTCAGCGGTATGATGGGACACTCTCTTTTTGCCTACCTAGATGATATCATTGTTGTGAGTAAATCCATCCCTGATCATTTTACCAAACTCCAGCAAGTCTTTGAACGCCTCCAGCTCGCAGGCCTAAAAATCAATCTCAGTAAATGTGACTTCCTGTGAAAGAAAATCAAATTCCTAGGCCATGTCGTAGATGCACAAGGCATTCATACTAATGAGGATAAAACTAAGGCGATCATTAACTTCCCAGAACCTACCACTACCGATGCTGTATGAAGTGTCCTGGGCCTCAGTGGCTATTATCGTCGCTTTATCCGCGATTACGCGAAGATCGCCGCTCCTCTGACCCACTTACTCAAGCAGAATGTGCCCTTTGTTTGGACTAACGACCAGTCACAGGCTTTCCAAAAGCTAAAGACAGCTCTTGTAAATGCCCCTATTCTAGCGTTCCCTGATTATGCCACACCATTCCTTCTCTGCACAGACGCCTCAGGCACTGGACTTGGTGCCTTTTTGATGCAACTCAATGAAGCATCAAGGAAGCGCGTAATAGCGTATGCTAGTCGCACCCTTACAACTGCTGAACGTAACTACAGTGTCACAGATCTCGAAGCACTAGCGGTAATCTGGTCCTTGAAACATTTCAGAGATATCGTCTATGGTTATCCAGTGCATATCCAAACAGACCACCTTCCAGTATGTGATTTGTTCAAAAATCGCAACCTAACAGGTAGGTTAGCTAGATGGTCTGTCATCATCCAGGACTTTAATCCCACTTTTCAATATGTACCAGGCAAGTTGAATGTAGTCGCAGACGCACTCTCACGTCACGTAGCAGCAGCTATAACATCACTGCAGCCTGAAGTAACTGAAAACACTACACTAACGTCAGAAGTTGTTCGAAACTTTCAACGCCAAGACCCCATGTGGTCCAAAGTCATTTATTTCCTAGAATCTGGCGATGCCTCGACCTTACCTACTCTGCCAGTATCACTAGATGAGTTCATGCTAGATGATGATCTCTTGTACAGGAAAACACTGCTAACAGGCAAAGATATGCCCAATCGCAAAGTATGCCAACTTGTTGTCCCCACTGCCCTGATACCAAAGGTTCTTCATATTGTTCATAATACTCCTCAAGCTTCCCATCCAGGTAAAGACCGATGCTTGCGCCAAGCACGTCTCAAATACTATTGGCCAACCATGCGCCGCGATATCAATGCCCACTGTGACTCTTGCCTCTCCTGCCACCGCCACAAAGGATCAACTGGCTTACCAGCACCTCTCTTACAATACCCAATCCCGTCACAACCATGGGAAACTGTCTCAATCGATCTCTTAAAACTTCCTCTCACAGAATCTGGCGCTGAGTACTTGTTCGTAGCGGTCGACCACTTTTCCCGCTACTGTGTCCTCGTTCCCCTCTCCGACAAGACCGCGAAGAGCGTTGCACGTGCCCTTGTAGATCACGTAATTTGCCCGTTCAGTACCCCTCATACCATTCTTACTGATAACGGTACAGAGTTCAACAATAGCCTTCTCGATGAGATCTGTCGCCACTTTCATATCAGTAAGTGCAATGTCGTGCCTAACCATCCGGCTTCCAATGGCCTTGTAGAACGCCACAACCGTAAAATCTTAGAGTGCCTCAGACATCTAGGCTCCCATAGTTCGTCCTGGGATGACTGGATTCCCCAAGTGGCATCTTCCATCAATAGCTCCATCAATGCATCCATTGCTGAATCTCCCTTCTTCGTCCTTTTTGGTTTTGACAAGGACCTCCCATACTCTCTCTTATCCTCACAGCCAGAACCCATCTACAACATGGATGATTATGTTAAACTAAAATTGGCCAACTTCCAGACAATCCACCAGTATGTCCAATCCACTTTGGCTTCCTCTCAGGAAGACATGCTGCAGCGCCAACATAAGTCCGCCTCTCCTATCACTATCATTGTAGGCGATCTTGTCTTTGCTCATTCCCATACGCGTTCCTCTAAGTTGGATGACAAATTTACAGCGCCCCACCGCGTCCTCACTCAACAAGGCAACAAATTTCACCTCCAGGACCTGTCCACTAGGGACACCAGATGGGTCCACGTCGATGACTTAAAGCAAGCACCCCGTGGCCTCGTGTTGGAAGAGTCACTTACACAACCTCCTGCCCCCTCTTCCCCTCCTCCCATCCCTCAGTCTACTTTGTCTCCACCTATCCCTCAGTCTCCTTCCTCTCCATCTCCACCTGCTCATTCATCAATCAATCAATATCGGTCCAAACTGCGCTCTGCCCATCAACCTCTTCACGACCTCCCCCATTAACTCTACCCTGATTTTCTAGGTACGATGTTAGCGATCTCCTTGCTGGCAGTGCTGACCCTCCTGGGGTCTGGGTCAGGTCAGGACGATGGTGGAGTACGTCCCGGGGCCTTGGTCGGCTCGGGAGGCGAGGTAATGCTTATCGACGACATCGCCTCTTTGCGCTACGATCTTGCGCCCCTGGCCGACGTAGCCATTGCCCTACCTGCCTACGCGCACCAGCTCCACGGAATCAGGAACCATCTCACGGCCCTCATGGGGACTCACAACCCGAATGAGTATCTCTATAACCTTTTCCTCCCACTCTCCTGGCAATTGCAATACATAAGTAACAGATTCACTGAGCTCAATGACACATTTTCCATTCAGACACCCGTGGGTCGTTCTCGTGTGAAACGAGGTCTCTTCGACTTCGGCGGTGAGATTCTGAGTGGCTTGTTTTGCGTTGCTACAGCCCGTGACATTTCTGGCTTCAAATCTGATCTCACTCATTTAGCTTCCACCCTAGAATCACAACGCCGAGTCATTAAAATCCAACACACTATGTTACAGATGCTCACAACCCAACTGAATGAAGTCACGTCCACTCTAAACAATTTCACCGATATCTTACAACGCCACCTTTCAGATCTCAACGTTATCTCCCAGTTCTTCTACCTCAAACTCAACATGGATAATCTCCAACTGGCCGTTGACTCTCTCCTGTCTCAAGTCTCTACCTTGGTTCGTATCCTGGTCGATGCTATCAATGGACGTGTCACTGCCGACTTAGTACCTGTCTCAGCTCTCCGTTCTGTCCTGGAATGGGCTCACTCCACCTTCGGTCTCTCCCCAGTCCTCCCTTACTCCTCCCTTGAATATTATTATCCTGTTCTCGAAGCCACTCTTCTCACTACATCCGTCGTCGTCCATATTCCTCTCCATTCTGCCATAACCTTTAACCTTTTCCACATCATTCCCTTCCCTTTCCGCCTCAACAACTCCTTGTTACAGGTATCTGTTCCTTCAGAATATTTCCTCCTCTCCTATGATCATCTTTCCGTTGCCTTCCTTTCTTCCACAGACCTCCAGCAATGTTCCTCCCTTACTCCGACCTCTCGTCTCTGTGCTGCCCACCTTTTCGCTATCTTCCCTAGCAGTGCTACACCCTGTGAGTCTGCTTTAGTTCGCAACCATTCCATCTACTCAGCCTGTTCTTTTGTCCCAGCTCCTGACCTCCCGGTCCACCATGCTCACCTCAACCATGTCCAGTACTTCTTCTTTGCTGTTCCCATCTCTGTCACAATCATGTGTCCTGGTTCTTCCGTTCGCTCCGTCCCCGCTAGTGGTCTCTACAAAGCACCTGACTATTGTACCGTCAAATCGGAGTCCGTCATCACTTACGCCACTCGCTATCACCAAGCTGTTCGTAACCACTCCTATGACATCTTTCAACCAATCGACATGCCTTCAACCCTACCATCTGCCAACATTACCATCACCTCCCCTCACTTGCGCATGCTGACCTTCCTCAATGACAGTGATTTCATTATGGATCAATTTTCTCTGGCCTTCAGCCGTTCATGGGTTCATCCAACAGTTGTGTTTCCCCCTGTGGTTATCGCTTTCATAGGTTTTCTACTCATCATCTGTGCAGTGCATTGTTGTGTCAGAAAAATGGAACGTCGACTCTAGGAAATCAGAGTCGCTACAGGCATAGTACGCCCTACCCACGACGTAGAAACTCCCCGTACTTAGTCCCCTCGCATTCCGTGACTACCATTGCCATCTGACAATTACCCAAACTGTGAACAGCACTCTGCCTACTAGAAAATGATGGTATTTCTTTCATGCATTACTCAGTGACAGTGTATCCTACAGAAAATCCACAAAAAAAAAAAAAAAAAAAAATGAAGGAAGACCAACACTAGAACTCTCATATCTACTCCTTGTTTATCATGTATCAAACTATTATTGTGTAATTCCCATTATGTTTATATATACCTTCGACCCTTACTGGATTCCTTGTATATCTTATATGTATATATCCTTCTACTTCCCTCCCCTCAACATGGCCATGTCTCCCCTACTGCCCCTGTATCATACTTATCCCTTGTACAAACCTCCCCGGTCCTTCCTTACTACTATAATCACCCGCCATTTACCTCCTGGTGTCAGGAGACACCATCTCAGCTACCCGGGGGAGTAGTGTACCCCCTCCACAATATGTCTACCCCCAATGTATATATGTTCCCCCCCAATGCATACATGCCCCCACTAAATTTGCTAGGTCAGCATGCTTTCCCACGCCTGAAGACGGCGTTATTGCATCAGTTCTTAGCGGACAGCCCACACGGGTAGACTGTTTTACTGTGAGCTTGTAATAAACTCCTTATCTAGCTGTTTGTACACGGAGTTTCTATCACCAAAGTATTGCAAGTTACACATACTCTTCAAAAATAATGTACAAAAGGATGTTAACCAGCCATATCCTGAAACAAATCGCTTAGGAAGAGGTGTTAGGGAGCTCGACGACTTAGGATGCAGGTTGTGGGAGTGACTCAGTTCTGTCAGATGAAAATAAACAGACTGTGTAGTAGTGGTGGTGGTGGAAGGATTGCGGTGTGTTGCGAGATATATGTAGTATTGCGAACTACGTAAGGGG
Source organism: Coenobita brevimanus (assembly GCF_032717465.1). Taxonomy (NCBI): domain Eukaryota; kingdom Metazoa; phylum Arthropoda; class Malacostraca; order Decapoda; family Coenobitidae; genus Coenobita; species Coenobita brevimanus. Next base: position 52,879 of record NW_027643008.1, on the reverse strand, counting down.
TATTGCGAACTGTATTAGGTATTCCGAACTGAATAAAGTGTGTTGCGAGGCTGCGAACTATAAAGCGTGTTACGAACAGTGTAAGGTGTGTTGCGAGCCGTACCGAGTATATGATGTGTTGCGAGCTGTATAAGGTGTTTTGAAGAGTGTTAGGTGCTAAGAACTGTACATGGCGTGTTGCAAACTGTATAAAGTGTGTTGCGAACCGTGTAAGGTGTGTTGTGAACCGTATAAGGTTGTTGCGAACTGTATATGTTGCAAACCGCATAAGATGTACTATGAACTGTATAAGGTGTGTTGCAAAGTGCATACGGTTTATAAGGTGCATTGTAAACCATATGGTGTGTTGCGAACTGTATATGGCGTGTTGCAAATTGTACAAAGTGTGTTGCGAACTGTATAATGTGTATTGCGAACTTTATAAGGTGTACTACGAACTGCATATATGGTGTATTGCATACTGCTCATTGTGTAAAAGACGTATCGCAAACTGCACAAGGTGTGTTGCGAGATATTAGACATTTAGTGTGTGTGGTGTGCTAGTGTGTGGTGTGACTGAGGTGTGGAAATATGTGGTGTGGTGTGGCTATGTGTGGTGTGGTAGTATGTGGCAGTGCGTGGTATGGTGGTGTTATGACAGTGTGTCGTATGGTGGTGTGTGGCAATGTGTGGTATGTGGTGTGGTGGTATGGTGTGGCAGTGTGTGCTATGGTGTGGTGTGGTGGTATGTGGCAGTGTATAGTGTGGAGGAGTGTGGTGTGGCAAAGTATGATTGTGAGATGTGGCTGTGTAGTGTGACTATGCAGTGTGCTAGTGTCAAATATGGTAATGTGCAGTAATACTAGTGTGAGGTATGCTATTCAAGTAGTATGAGGTGTGTTAATGGGAGATATGGTAAAGTGAAGTGTTGGTAGTATGAGGTGTGATATAGTGTGAAGTGTTGGTAGTGTGGGGTGAGGTGTGGTAACGTGAAGTGTTGGTAGTGTGAGGTGAGGTAGTAGACTGGAAATGTTGGCAATGTGAAGTGTTGGTAGTGTGAGATATGCTAGTATAGGGCTTGGTATTGTGAGGTATGTTAGCCTGTGATCTGGCAATGAGATGTGGCAGTGTGTGATGTGGTTAGGCAGAGAGGCGTGATATTGAGGTGCGGTAGTGTTTAAGTTGTGGTAGAGATGTGGTACTGTGTGGTATGGTAATGTAGTGTGAAATATAGCAGTGTAGTGTTGCATTTTGTAGCGTGACAGTGAGGTATTGGTGGTGTGAAGACTGCTAGTATGGGGTGCAGTCTGGCCGTACGTAGTGTGCTAGTGTGTTGTAGCAGCGTGAGCCACAGGAGTGTGTAGTGTGGCAATTTAAGATATAGTAGTACAAAGTGTGGTAGTTTATGATGTGGGAACTGTGATAATTTCCTGCACTTCGGGTCATTTTTTAAGTGCCGTAACTGTGCAGACTGACGTAACACATCTGCCTGTCCGATTTAATGTGCCACTTTCAGTACGGCACTTTGATTTAGTTCTGACTTCCTTTACTTGTCTGTTATCAAATTTTAGGTTTCTGGCTTATGGTTCTGGCTCCGACTAACCCCAATTGTGATAAAGAAAATTGGCTGATGATGATGAAAAACCCACTGAAATATTGTACTAAGCTGGGCTGGTAGAGCTGAAAACCTAAGCAGCGGGGAACATGTAAAGTGTACGCGGGTAAAATGTCTTTCATACGCTTGTGAATGTTCCCACGCTGCCAGTTCATACTAATTACACATGCAAATTATTACACACAAACATAGCCAATAGATCACTTCGATTTTTACATTCATCACTCATCACAAACACTCCTTTCATATTCGTACTTAGCCAGCATGTGAAGTGTTAATTCTGGCAATCACTCTTTCTTCGAGGAGTAGGCACAGTCTTGCAGTGGATCTCAGTGTTGTCTCTTGCACTTCCCCAGTACAGAAAGCTTGCGGGTACGAGTAAACTGCTTCTTGCTTGGGAACACGTCGGCATATTCTTGCATGTTTTTACAGACTGTGGTGATGATTAGAAGATAGCTATAAGACGCAAGAGAATTGGGTCACACACACACACACACACACTCACACACACACACACTGATTTTTTCACCTATCATTTTACACTCCACACACACACGCTGTCTCACTCTTTCACATACCCTCTTCCTCTTTCTCACCTACACTTACGGTACCTTTCTTTGACCCAACATCCTTGTTCACCTCCATCACACTCACTCTCACTCTTCTCAGAGAAACTTATCCACTCACACGCTTACTCACCCTTCCTTGCTCACTCAAGCTCACACACACGCTGTCGCATACCCATCCTCGTCACTCACACGCCCTCATCACCTCTCACTCTCTCATTCTCAGTGTTACACACTCGCTCACTCACTCCCTCTCTCAGTCAAGCACGCACCTACTAACTCACTCTAACTCAAACACTTCACGCCTCTCTGATCCACCCTTCCTCGAACTCTCTCACTTACTCTCACACTCACGCTTATTCTGTCACTGTCACTCACTCATACAGTCATACACCTTCACTCTTCCTTATTTTCTCACTTTTCATTGCCATACTCTCTTACTCATTCCTGTATTTATTTTATCGTCCACTCTCTCTCTCTCTCTCTCTCTCTCTCTCTCTCTCTCTCTCTCTCTCTCTCTCTCTCTCTCTCACACACACACACACACACACACACACACACACACACACACACACACACACACACACACACACACACACACACACACACACACACACACACACACACACACACACACTTTCACCCGTACATATTCACTCCCACCAGTCTCACATCCACTCTTTCTGTCACATAACATATGCACCCCCCACTGAGAGAGAGAGAGAGAGAGAGAGAGAGAGAGAGAGAGAGAGAGAGGCTTTAATACAGTTCCTTCAACACGTTTAAAGACCACTAGCTTTGCTTACTCTCCTACGAAACTCCAAATGTTTACTAAACATCCTCGAACTTTATCCGTATGTGCTTATAAGCTTGCGGGATAATAAATGTTTACACCTTCTCCTTAATTGCGGTCCTTTGTAAATCATGGCGTTGTGTCTGCATTTTCTCACCTTCCTCTCCTTACGTCCTCACCCTCTGACCCGTTCCTGATGTTTAGTTAATATCTGTATCATTCACTATGCTTTCTTGGCTCGGCGTATTAACATCATATTTCTTTCCACCCCTCATTCCCTGGCTCGGATTCCCTAACACCTCTTCCTTAGCGATTTATTTTGCATCTTGTACATTACTCCCATCTTCTCTGTTGCTTAAATCATTCTATTATCGCCATACTTTGCATAAAGAAGGATCAGATGCATACTACCCAGTCATATCCAAAAATAAATCGCTGAGAAAGAGGTGTTAGGGAGTCTCCTTACTGAACGAGAGTACAGTACGGGTTCTTACCTAATTGGCCTATTATCTGTTCCTGATGATTTTTCAGAGTAATTAGTTGATACTGCTTAGGTTAAAAAATCATCACCATCATCATCATCATCATCATCATCAGCAGCAGCAGCAGCAGCAGCAGCAGCACCACCACCACCACCACCACCACCACCACCACCACCACCACCACCACCACCATCATAATCATCACCATCACCATCATCATCATCGTCATCGTCATCGTCATCATCATCATCACCATCATCACTATTACCAAGAAATTTAGAAAAAAATAGGGGTTGTCGTACTGAAGGGGTGAGTCAAGATATCTTTAAACGCCTTTTTGCAATCTAAAGAAAATCGAGGCAAAAAAGAAAACAAACAAATAAAACACACAGACGCCTTGGTAGTGACGGGGCTGATAGAGAGAGAGAGAGAGAGAGAGAGAGAGAGAGAGTAGGGTGGGGTAGGAAGGCAGGAGACAGACAGGGAAGGCAGAGAGACAGGCAGTGAAAGAGAGACATGAGAGAGTGGGAGAGGAGATGAAGATAATAAGACGATGAAGGAAAGATAGTAGGAAGAGGAGAAAGACAAGGAGAGAAGAGAGTGAGACAGAAGAGGGATAATGGGAGAAAGGAGGGAGAGAAAGACAAGAAGAGGAAAAGAAAGCAGGGAGTGAAACAAAAACAGACAGGAGTGCAGGTGGGAAAGGGAGACAGAGAAGTGAGAGAGGGGAGAGAGACACAGGCAGAGAGCTGGGAAGTGGGGAGATGGGGTGAGCAGGAGAGGAGGGGTTGGGAGGAAAGGAAGACTGGAGTAGGGTGTAGTAGAGGAGGGGTAGGAAGGAACAGGGGAGGAGGGGTGAGGGTTGGGGTGGGGAGGACAAAGAGCGAAAGTACAGAAGAGAAGGGATGAGGGTGGGAGGAAGGAGGGGGGAGGAGAACGAGAGAAAGAAGGAAGAAAGAGAGGTGGGGAGGGGACAGAAGGGGAGAAAAGTAGGGAAGGGAGGAGAGAAGGAGAGGAAGAGGTGAAGAGAGAGAGAGAGAGAGAGAGAGAGAGAGAGAGAGAGAGAGAGAAAGGGGAGGAGGAGGTGAAAGAGAGGAAGGGGGAAGGGGAAAGAGAGGGGGTTGGGGTGGGAGGGGGTAGAAGAAGAGGAGGCCCAAGACTTCGGGATGCGGATGGAGAGGGAGAAGTGCTGGCCTCGTGAATGAATAATGTTTCCTGAGGGTTCGTCGCCATTCACTTTCTATTCATTGGCCTTCACACACACATCCTGCATCCACGCTAAATTATGCATTAACTTTGCAGGGGGTAGGGGAGGGGAAGAGGGGCAGGGGAAGGGGGATGGAGGAGAGGGGAAGGGGACAGGGGGGCAGGGGATCGGGGAGAAAGGGGGAAGGGGGCAGGGGAGAAAGGAAAGGGGAGAGGGGGAGGATGGCTGGGGGAAATATATCATCTAAACACCTGGGCCCATATTTTCCTCAGGTAAGGAGGCTCCCTAGCACCACTTCCTTAGGAATTTATTATATATATACATACATATATACATTTTATTTATGTTTTTATTTATTTATTATTTTCTGTGGGACGATATCGAAGTCGCAATTAATTTTCCATATTTTTTGGTTATGCATTCTAATTATCCCAGAATTATCGTTCATATTCACATAAGAGCTTGTTACCGGTAGTTTGTTTGTCTTTAGTTTTCGTGTATGGCTTTTGTGTTACGTCCAAATTTCCCAAACCATTTCATAAATAAACACGAATGAATATTTGTGGCCTGTTTTGCCCGGTGTGTGTGTGTGTGTGTGTGTGTGTGTGTGTGTGTGTGTGTGTGTGTGTGTGTGTGTGTGCAGATTTCCGTAAACATACACAGGATCCTATAGTCTTTTTTCTTCATCAGTTTTCTTAATAATGTGGCTTATTGTTTCGTTCAATTTTCCCAAAACTCGTCGTACATAAAAACACTGGGATTATCGACCGGATTTTCATTGCCTTTTTTTTTTTGCGTTTTTTTTTTTTTTAGTACTCCCTGGGTTCTTTTATTTTTAGTCAACTTTCTTAACTCACCTGAAGACGATTTGAGAGTCTTAATTCCTCAGGTGTGATGAGGCACAGATTTAGCTGAATTCTTACCTGATTTTTTTTTCCTGTGTGTGTGTGTGTGTGTGTGTGTGTGAGAGAGAGAGAGAGAGAGAGAGAGAGAGAGAGAGAGAGAGATGCCTTCCTGTTCCTTATATAGATTTCATCATTCTCGTGATTATGATGATGATGATGATGATGGTTAGTGAATATGATGACGATGATGATAATAATAATAATGATGCTTGCGATGGTGGTGGTGGTGATTTAAGTGAATGTAAGCGGTGGCGATGATGATGATGATGATGATGACGAGGAGGAGGAAAAGGAGGAGGAAAACAGTAATGATGATGATGATGATAATGGTGATGGTGATGGTGGTGATGATGAGGATGAGGATGATCTTAAAGAGGAGGAGGAAGATGGTGATGATGATGATGATGATGAAAATGATCAGGATCAGGATGAGGGACGAGGATGAGGATGAGAAGGAAAATAGTAATAATGATGACGATGATGATGATGGTGGTGGTGGTGGTGGTGATGGTGGTGATGCTACTGATGCTTTTAGTACCAATAATGATGATGATGATGATACGCAAGGAAGCGGGCGTCAGCTTCATCTGTTATATTGTGTTTTGTTGATGTTTGCAGCCCGTATCCGCCTCCCTCCCTTCCTCCCTCACTTCTCTCCTTTCCTCCATCATTCTCTCTTCCCTTCCCTCCATTAGTCACTTTCTCCCCTTCACACCTTTCCTTCTCCATCCCTCCTTTCCCTCCCTCCCTTCCTCCCTTCTTCACTCGTTTTCCGTCTCCCTCCCTCCCTTTCATCTCTTCTAAAACCGCCCTTCCACCTAAGCTCTCTCCATCCCTCCTTCTCTCCCTCCCTCTCTCCCTCCCTCCCTCCTTCTCTCCCTCCCTCTCTCCCTCCCTCCCTCCTTCTCACATTTTCCTTCCTTCTATCCCTCCCTCCCTCCCTCCAGCATAACCATCCCCACTTCCTCCCTGCCTCCCTCCATTCATCCCTTCCTCCCTCACTTCCTTCCTCCCAGCCTCACGCACTCACTCACCAAGTCACCCCTTCCTCTCTCTCTCTCTCTCTCTCTCTCTCTCTCTCTCCTCTTATACAGTACTTTCTTTTCCTCCTGTTTCCTCTTGTTTCTCCTCTCCCCTTCCTTTTCTCTTATCTTCTTTCCTCCTCTCTTTCCTCTTCTCTTCCTGTCCACTCTTTCCTCATGTCTTTCCTTTCCTCCTCTCTCCTCCTCGGCTTTCTCTCCTCCTTTTTCATGCCATAAACAAGAGAGCCATTTTCCTACCTTACACACACACACACACACACACACACACACACACACACACACACACACACACACACACACACACACACACACACACACACACACACACACACACACACACACACACACACACACACACACACACACACACACACACACACAAATCTTATGGTGCGACACAACAGCCGAGCAGACGTAACGCTATCCGGAGATGCAACACGGTATAGCAACATTCTCTCTCTCTCTCTCTCTCTCTTTTAATTTGTCTGCATTATCGTTCTTAATTTACATACCTATAGCCTATATCTTTCCATATCCATCTGTATCAATCAGTCTGTCCATCTATCTATCTTTCCATTTATCTAACTATCTATCTGTCTATCTATCTGCTAATACCTAAACATTATTCAAGCCAGTCTGGAAGCTTTCATCTTAATGCTGTGTCAAGTATGTGGGACTAATTCTTTTTCTCCTTGCGACAGTTCACGAGAAGGTAAAAGTCAAGACGCAGGAATATGCAGCCGAGAGAGAGAGAGAGAGAGAGAGAGAGAGAGAGAGAGAGAGAGTTACACCCCTAGTTATATGGATACACAGACCATGCAGACCTTGCGATTCATTCTACTTTCCTGTATTAAGCCCTAAAGTTTAGATAGGTAATTTGATACTAAAAAATAGGTTCATATTCGATGGGTAGATGGATGGTAGTGAAGTAGTTAATGTAGTTTGTTATTAAACATGTAATTATCATCATCGTCATCATCATGATCAGCATCATTATCGTATCGTTATCTTTATCTGTATCTTCGTCATCATCGTCATCATCATCATCGTCATCATAATCATCATCATTATCATCACCATCTTCTTCTTCGTCTTCGTCATCATCTGCACCATTTTCATCTTCGTCTTAGTCATCAGTATCATCTATATGATCATCATCATCATTATCAGCATTATACTCAACTTCGTCATCATTATCATCATCATTATCAGCATTATATTCATCTTCATCATCATCATCACCATCATCATCTTCGTCTTAGTTTTCATCAGTATCACCCATATCATCATCATCGTCGTCATGATCATCAGTTACCCCTTCACTGCAGTCGTCCTACCTATCTGTCTGTCTATTGCCAGACGCCATAATCCCGTAAGGGGTGGCCACTTGCCTTTGAGTTATTTGTTTTACGAGGAGGGGCACTCACCCTCCACCAACCCACTTGCTGACACGTAGGGAGCACGTATGGTTTGGTTAGGCTACATGGTTGCCACCCAGCTTTGTAAATGGTTTCTTGGCTTACAGGAAACCATCTGGCTTGTCACTCAATGTAAAGCCACCTGTAAAGGAAAGAAAAACAATAAGAAGTGACAGGAAACATGGGAGAAATAGGAAGAGAGGACAACAGGCACAGAAAAAGAATGATACAGGCTAAGGAAGAAGTAGGCAGCACTACATCAAGTGAGTGGATGATGGTCGCCACCACCTACCACTGATAAACAATAATAATTTTGACGCTCTTGTACCTGATTATAAAATGTTTACAGTTTATTTGTGCCTGACAGGTAGGACGGAAGGTACATTAAATCTTTGCAGATTTATTCGTTCATTAAATATCAGGATCCGAAAATTTATGGATGAAAACTTGGCAAAAAGATAGGCAGTTTGTTCCATATGAAAAAAAAAAAATCTTGAATTTGAAAAAAAGTAAACTAAAGAGATTTTTTCTGTTAATTCCTAAAGTTTTTTAAAGGTAAATAATAATGACTTTTTTCTTTTCTTTCAGGTAAAGGTGGAATCTTAGTAACCATGGCAACCGGACATTAAAACAGATTGGACATCTTTCATCCAGGTAATCTAAGATGATCCTGTTTACCCGTATGACATCCTTAATTACCCCCAAACGATCCTGCTTACCTGTGACATCCATAGTTACCCCAAGACGATCCTGTTTACCTGTGTGACATCCTTAATTACCCCCAGACGATCCTGTTTACCTGTGACACCCATAGTTTCCCCCAGGCAATCCTGTTTACCTGCGTGACATCCTTAATTACCCCTTGTTTACCTGTAACATCCTTAATTACCCCCAGACGATCCTGTTTACCTGTGTGACATCCTTAATTACGCCCAGACGATCCTGTTTACCTGTGTGACATCCTTAATTACCCCCAGACGACCCTGTTTACCTGTGACATCCTTAATTACCCCCAGACGATCCTGTTTACCTGTGTGACATCCTTAATTACCCCCTGTTTACCTGTGACATCCTTAATTACGCCCAGACGACCCTGTTTACCTGTGACATCCATAATTACCCCAGACGATCCTGTTTACCTGTGATGTTTAATTACCCCCTGTTTACCTTTGACATCCATAATTACCCCCAGACGATCCTGTTTACCTGTGACATCCTTAATTACCCCCTGTTTACCTGTGACATCCTTAATTACCCCCTGTTTACCTGTGACATCCTTAATTACCCCCTGTTTACCTGTGACATCCATAATTACCCCCAGACGATCCTGTTTACCTGTGACATCCTTAATTACCCCCGGACGATCCTGTTTACCTGTGACTTCCTTAATTACCCCCAGACGATCCTGTTTACCTGTGCCACGTCCTTTGTTAAGAGTGAATCAAGGAGCCTCAGTGTCTTACTAATAGCTCCATTTACTCTCTCACGATATACGTAACTCTAGATACCTATACCATGAAAAACCACGTATTATCTTCATATAATACCAACCTAGGAGTGTTAATTCCGTCTCATTAACCCTTTGATTTCGGGTTAAGGCTCCCTAACACCTCCCACTGAGCGACTTACTCTTGGTGATTAATATCCTTTTGTTTGCTATTTTATGCTGAGTATGGTGATGATGGAAGGATTTATGTAACACAGACGAGGACGGTAAGGTGTCATAAACTGAATAAATCGCTAAGGAAAAGGTGTTAGAGAGCTTTAATGAATGCTCCCCTTGTCTTTCTCCTCATCACTCTTCCCCTCGCTCTCTCTCATCCCCTCCTTCGTGTAGCATTGAATTTTTATTTTCTTTTTCTTTATTAATCTCCCCTCTCTCTCTCTCTCTCTCTCTCTCTCTCTCTCTCTCTCTCTCTCTCTCTCTCACACACACACACACACACACACACACACACACACACACACACACACACACACACACACACTCCAACATGTAAGAGGTTAACGTGTCTGACATCTGGTCTTGCATGGCGAAGGCATGAATGAGTCGACATACATACATACATACATGCATACATACACATATACATACTGATAGGCAGACAGACAGACAAACAGAGGCACACCCAATACAGACAGAAAGGCATGAAATAACATACATACATACATACACGCAGACAAGTGTGATACGTAAATACATATTGTCATTCAGTATGGTATATGATTCTGCTTGGTTTATAATCTGTTTGTAGACGTTGTATACCTTGATAGATAGACAGATAGATAGATGGGTAGGTAGATGGATAGGTAGATGGATGGATAGAAGGATAGATAGATGGATAGATGGGTAGACAGATGGATAGGTAGATGGATGGATGGATGGATGGACAGAAAGATGAATAGCTAGACGGATAGACAAGTGGATAGATGGATAGATGGATGGAAGGATAGATAGATAGATAGGTAGATAGAACTACTCATAGCAAATATTCGCACACACTGTCATAAAGTAAAAGTGAAATTAAAGATTTATATATTTAAGAGAGTAATTAAGGATGAAACTACCGTTGCATTATTGTATGAAAGTCGACCTTATTGCATATTAACGTCTGCAGGAGAGAGAGAGAGAGAGAGAGAGAGAGAGAGAGAGAGAGAGAGAGTAGAATGCACAGAAGTGTATTTTATCCGAAGAATTTGTTGAAGCGTCTGAGAGAGAGAGAGAGAGAGAGAGAACGCCACTGAATAACTGAGATGAATACATTTCATTACGGTATGCGTGTGTGTGTGTGTGTGTGTGTGTGTGTTTGTGTGTGTGTGTGTGTGTTTATATAACCACTTCAAAGTATGAAGGCGTAATCATTTTATAAGGACAGATATATATATATATATATATATCATCAGCCGTTTGAGTGTCCACTGCAGGACCGGCCTCTCTAGACCGAAGTGGGTACGATACAGCCAATGTATCCCTACCAAGTGGCTTAGGCTGTCTGGTAGAAATTGTATGTAGGGTGAGAAGTGCTTCTAAGTGTAATTGTAGTGTTGGAGTGGCTTTGGATGTGTGTGTTGTCTCTGAACCAAGTGTAATCGGCCCACGCAAGCCGACTGGGTGCAAGCATACTTTATAGTATGCGACACAGGTTCAACCACAGCAACCCTTATGTCTGCCAAAGCAGTACTTGGCCGGAAGAACGCTTCCAAAGTTTATTACCCTGGCGGGGCGCGAACCCTTGTTTTCCCCTGTACGAAAACACTCATTCTACCACTGTACCACAGAGGCTCCATATATATATATATATATATATATATATATGTACCCCCTCCACAATATGTCTACCCCCGACATATATACATCGGGGGTAGACATATTGTGGTGTGTTTCCCTCCACAATATGTCTACCCCCGATGTATATATGTCCGGGGTAGACATATTGTGGAGAGGGTACATATATATATATATATATATATATATATATATATATATATTGTTACATAGCCTATGATTTCATCATCCTTTGTATATACAGTATGCTGCATGTTTGATCACGATTCGCCTCGTGGCTTCCATAGTGACCAAGCTTCCGTGTTCAACCTCACTCCCCCCTTCTCCTCCCTTACAGTAGAGTAAGTCGTTCTTTCTGTTGTTCAGAGCAGGAGTGTCAACTCTTTGTCCCCTATGGCTTCATTTGGGCGTCCTTCTTACAAGTTGTATCAAGCTCTGCCGGCCCCTATATAATGAGCTCAGTCTCTGCATTAATTGCCACTTAGATCTACTCCTCATTTTGTTCACATCTCTGTCCTCCCCTGTACAGTTATTATTTTTGTGAGTGCTCAGAAAGTGTCCAACCATCTGCCTGCTGTGTACTTTGAGTATAAGTGTTGTTGCATTTTTTTCTTGTACTGTATAGCATAAGGTGTTTATTCGTAGGCCTAGTGAGGTTTTTGTGATTCATGTGTTTTAGGTGTCAGCCATTATTAATAATATTTTGTATCTGTAATAATATATCTTGCATTAACTGAGCATTATCCGGTTTTCTCATTTTATCAGGGCTGACTTAGATAAATTTACTCTCGCTAATTTCGTGTTAATAGAGGCTATTGCAGTTAACCATATATTTAACCTGTTTTTTTGCCATTACATTATCCTTATGAGTCCTGAATGTTTAGTTGTTAGTTTGAGCATTAAACTTTAACTTGTAATTTTACCTCTTTTGTTTTGAACCTGGAAATTTGCGGGACAGTAGTGATTTTTAGTATTCTCACTTGAAGTGTTTATTATCTCTCTCTGTTCCGTAACATAAATTTGGCGACCTCTTATCAGGATATTCAGGATATTATCATAAGGATATTGCTTGATATTTTGTGACTGTGATTTATTCATGATGTCTACTATTACTACGCTTGATGAAGCCAAAGATTTTTTGTCAAATGTGCAAACAGTGTGTGATGTAGAAAACAGAACAAAGAATGAACTTAAGCTTGTTGCTCAGCAATTGGGAATTGCTGTTCGCTCTCATCAGTCTAAAGATCAAATTGTTGACATGATTAATAAAAGCTTGTTTAATGTAACTCCTCCAGATGAGCAAACGCAGATTGAAATAGCTAAGTTACAGCTAGCCCTGCAGGAGGCTCGTGCTAAGGAGGCTGAATCTCAGGCTCGTATTCAGGAGGCACAGGCACAAATTGAAATTGCTAGGATTCAGGTAGACCATGAGTATCGCATGAAACAAAGTGGAACTGGATCATCTAGCTCTGATGATTTTGATGTGGCTAAAAATGTTAAACTTGTCCCTCCTTTTAATGAATCTGATTTAACAAAGTATTTTCAGTTGTTTGAGAGGGTAGCTACAGGTTTTAATTGGCCAAAAAAGTATTGGCCAGTACTCCTTCAAACTGTTCTCACCGGTAAAGCTCAAGTAACTTATGCATCTTTGCCTCAGGATCAATCTGATAATTATGATGTAGTTAAGAGCTGAGGATCAATCTGATAATTATGATGTAGTTAAGAGCTTGATTCTTAAGGCCTGTGAGCTTGTTCCTGAAGTCTATAGAGTAAAATTTAGGACAACTTATAGGCAAGATAAGCAATCCCATGTTGAGTATGCAAAAATCAAAGAAGATCTGTTAGAGCAGTGGTTATATTCTAAGAATGTAAATTCTGATTTTGATAAATTTAAGCAGATGATTTTGCTGGAGGACTTCAAAAGGTGTATTAATAAAGATGTAAGCCTATATCTTGATGAGAGAAGAATAGATAATTTGTCTGATGCTGCAGTTTTAGCTGATGAATATGTTTTCACTCACAAGAGATATTCTAAAGAAAAAAGGAAAGCTGAGAGTAAGTACATTGCCTCTACTCAGAGTACAGGTAACAGGAAAGAGAATAAAGATGATGTTTCTCAGGAAGTAAATACCAGCTTCACCTCTAGATTTCAGAAAAGTAAATGTACTTATTGTAGTAAGCTTGGTCATACTAAGGAGAAATGTTTCAGGAGACAGCGTGATGTGAACAAAAAGGAGTCTTTAAATATTCAGTCAGTTGGTCTAGTGTCCACCCTTGAGAGTTCCCAGAATTCTTTAACCGAGTTAACTGAACCTGCTTTGAGGGGTAAATTAAAATCTCATGATGGAGCTCCTCTTTTGAGCAGTAACGTGGGTGACACTCTCAAGAGTTCATGTGCTAATTTCCTGTCTGATGGTATTCAGTCCTCTGGACAGTAATGACAGGAATCAGTTAAAATATATCGTGATACAGGTGCTTGCCAATCCCTTATGCTGACCAGTGTTCTAGGCTCTAATGTTAATTGCTCTGATGAAACTGTAATCTTACAAGGTGTAGGGAATAATTACTTCTCTGTCCCTCTGTGTACTGTAGAGTGAATTTAGAGTCTGGTTTTGTTAATGGTTGCGTTATGGTTGGGTTGGTTGAGACACTGCCAATGTCAGGTGTAACTTTCTTACTTGGAAATGATATTGGTGGAAGTCAAGTGTGTCCAGCTCCTCAGTTGTCTAGTAAGCCAGTGACTGCGGCCCAGGATTGTGATGTCCCTGATGTGTTCTCTGCATATGCTGTCACTAGGGCTAAGTCTAAAGTTACTGGTGACATAGAGGATAATGATGATGATGATGTTATCCTAGCTGACACTTTTCTTGCTAATTTGGACCACTCAACAGATGAGGCAATACCTCGTAGTGTTGATAATTTGTCTCGTCAAGAGTTGGTTGAGTTGCAGGTTGCTGACCCTGAGTTGAAAGGTCTAGCTAACTCTGCTTGCAGTGAGGAGGAGTCAGCTGGTGCTTCTACTTGTTATTATATAAAGTCAGGAGTACTTATGAGGAAGTGGAGACCCCCAACAGCATCAGCCGACTGTGAATGGGAAATTGTACATCAAGTTGTCATCCCTCGTGTTTGTAGGCAGGATATCATTAGAGTGGCTCATGATTCCAGTTTGGCAGGACACCTTGGAGTGAGGAAGACTGTGGCACGCATTTTGAAACACTTCTATTGGCCAGGTATCTTCAGAGATGTTTCCTGGTATTGTAAGTCTTGTCACACCTGTCAAGTTGTGGGGAAGTGTAATCAGACCGAAAAGGTTGCACCTCTAGTTCCCATTCCTCCTTTTGAGGCGCCATTCACCCGTATGTTGGCGGATATTGTGGGCCCTCTTCCTAAGACTTCTTCAGGATTTTCTTATGTGTTGACCCTGATTGATATGGCTACTCGTTATCCTGAAGCCATTCCACTTAGAAATATCTCAGCAAAGAACGTGGTTAAGGAAATGCTAGGGTTCTTCACAAAGTTTGGTCTGCCCAAGGAGGTACAGTCAGACCGGGGAAGTAATTTCATGTCAAATGTTTTCAAGCAGTATCTGAAAGATTTGGGCATCACCCAGATCACGTCTTCAGCTTACCATCCTCAGACCCAAGGAGCGTTGGAGAGATATCATCAAACACTCAAATCAATGCTCAAGAAATACTGTTTGGAACATCAGAAAGACTGGGATAAAGGTCTTCCATTCGTTGTATTTGCCGCAAGAGAATCTCCTAATGAATCACTGGGCTTCTCACCCTTTGAACTTCTGTTTGGCCATGAAGTAAGAGGACCCCTTAAGCTACTCAAGGAATGCTGGCTGTCGGAGGAAGGTGACGTCAACCTGCTGGAGTATGTGATGAAGTTCAAAGAACGGCTGTCCACTGCTTTACAGCTGGTGAGAGAGAATTTAGGAGCTGCTCAGGAGAAGATGAAGACTTGGTATGATAAGAAGTCCAGGTTACTCCACTTTCAGCCAGGAGATCAGGTTTTGATTCTGCTACCGGTGCATGGGCTACCTCTTCAAGCCAAGTTTAGTGGTCCTTATTTCATGGAGAAGAAACTCAGTGATGTCAACTATGTCATCGCCACACCAGATCGTAGAAAGAACAAACAACTTTGTCACATCAACATGCTAAAGTTATATCACAGGCGGGACGAAAATAACCCAGTCTGCACTGTAGTTGTTCCACCCGAGTCTGCAAGTGAAGTTCTCCCATGCAGCATGAGCCTGAGTGATAGTTTGGGGATGAATCCTGATATCATGAATGATCTCCAGACTAAGCTTTCTCATCTAGCTCCCGAGGAAAGGCAGGAGTTTTCGGCATTACTGCAGGAGTACCCGCAAGTGTTCCGTGCCACTCCAGGAAGAACCACTGTGTTGATGCATGATGTCGATGTTGGAGACGCAAAGCCAATTAAACTGCCTCCTTACCGTGTGAACCCAGTGAAAGTTCCTCTCATCCAGAAGGAGCATGGCTACCTGTTGGACCACAAGATGATTGAGCCCTGTCAGAGCGAGTGGGGTTCTCCTGTCACTCTAGTCCCTAAGCCAGGTGGGTCACAGTGGCTTTGCATCGACTACAGACGTGTTAATCAGATAACCAACACAGACAATTACCCTCTCCCTCGCGTGGAAGATTGCATACACAAGATCGGAAAGGCTAGGTACATAAGTAAGTTTGATTTGTTAAAGGGATACTGGCAAGTACCTATGACTGAACGTGCTAGGGAGATCTCATGTTTTGTAACACTAGGAAAGACTTTTGCATGTTCTGTAATGCCATATGGTATGAAGAATGCACCAGCCACATTTCAGAAGCTCATGAAGGTTGTAACAGAGGGTTTGGCAGGGTGTGTTGTTTATATTGATGATGTATTAATCTTCAGTGACAACTGGAAAGATCACCTATGCCATGTCAGTAAATTTCTTGAACGTTTGGTTCAAGCTAATCTTGTAGCTAATTTATCAAAGTGTGAGTTTGGTCAAGCTAAAGTTCAGTACCTTGGGTACGTAATTGGTGATGGACACGTTGCACCAGCAGCAGCTAAGTTTCAGGTTATAAGTGATCTTTCCAGACCTAAAAGTAGGAAAGAGCTACAAAGATTTTTGGGAATGGTAGGTTATTACAGGAGATTTGTTCTTAACTTTTCAATTCTTGTATCACCACTTACAGACCTACTGAAAAAGGGAGTTAAATTTGTCTGGACCGATAACTGTGAATCCTCTTTCAGCAAACTTAAAGCTATCCTATTAAGTCAGCCAGTGCTCGCTACTCCAAATTTTGCTAAGCCTTTTAAGATGGCTGTTGACGCAAGTGATACAGGAGCTGGGGCTGTTTTGCTGCAAGAGGATGATCAGGGTATTGAACACCCTGTATCTTATTACAGTAAGAAGTTCACTCCACCTCAAAAGAACTACTCAACTATTGAGAAAGAGCTTTTGGCCTTGATTTTGGGTTTACAGCATTTTTCATTTTATTTGTGTTCTGGTTTTGACCACATAGTCATTTATACCGATCATAACCCACTGAATTTCCTTAGTAAGTTTAAAGATAAAAATCAGAGATTGACAAGATGGAGTCTACTTCTTCAGGAGTATTCATTAGACATACAATATGTCAAGGGGAAAGAAAATGTTATTGCAGATTGCTTATCTAGACTTTAGACAGATTGTTTTAGAGTAATAAGAAATTTCCTTTGTAAATTTCTTTTTCTTTGTGGGGAGGTGTTACATAGCCTATGATTTCATCATCCTTTATATAAATCTAACGTACAGTATGCTGCATGTTTGATCACGATTCGCCTCGTGGCTTCCACAGTGACCAAGCTTCCGTGTTCTACCTCACTCCCCCCTTCTCCTCCTTTATAGTAGAGTAAGTCGTTCTTTCTGTTGTTCAGAGCAGGAGTGTCAACTCTTTGTCCCCTATGGCTTCATTTGCGCATCCTTCTTACAAGTTGTATCAAGCTCTGCCGGCCCCTATATAATGAGCCCAGTGTCTGCATTAATTGCCACTTAGATCTACTCCTCATTTTGTTCACATCTCTGTCCTACCCTGTACAGTCGTAATTATTTTTGTGAGTGCTCAGGAAGTCTCCAACCATCTGGCTGCTGTGTAATTTGAGTATAAGTGTTGTTGCATTTTTTTCTTGTACTGTATAGCATAAGGTGTTTATTCGTAGGCCTAGTGAGGTTTTTGTGATTCATGTGTTTTAGGTGTCAGCCATTATTAATAATGTTTTGTATCTGTAATAATATATCTTGCATTAACTGAGCATTATCCGATTTTCTCATTTTATCAGGGCTGACTTAGATAAATTTACTCTTGCTAATTTCGTGTTAATAGAGGCTATTGCAGTTAACCATATATTTAACCTGTTTTTTTGCCATTACACTATCCTTATGAGACCTGAATTTTTAGTTGTTAGTTTGAGCATTAAACTTTAACTTATAATTTTACCTAACTCTTTTGTTTTGAACCTGGAAATTTGCGGGACAGTAGTGATTTTTAGTATTCTCACTTGAAGTGTTCATTATCTCTCTCTCTTCCGTAACAA
>NW_027643008.1:2500-30000 GCF_032717465.1 Coenobita brevimanus | reverse complement strand
AAGAGTTATATGCTAATGACTTTTGGGCTGTTGCTCTGGCACAATTGCCATCAAACCATTTTGGAGAGTTTGTAGTGAATTGTTGACTTGGTATGAATAAATCCATACCAGCTAGTATTAAGTCGCAAATGTGGGAGTGGGTAGAATTGGGATCACCAGAGAAGAAAGACTGCCATGGAACATCAGCAAGATAATTTCTAAATCCATCCCAGTCTGCCCTGTCAAAGTGCCATCGGGTCACCCTGACAGGTTCGGAATGGGGAGGTGTAGGAGGGTTAACTAATGAGGCTTTGATGAGATTGTGGTCAGAGGATCCAAGTGGTGACAGTACCTCTATCTTGTATTGATCTGGATTATTTGTCAAGAATAAATCCAAGAGATGGGCATTATGGTCAGGATTATCAGGTATTCTGGTTGGTTGCTTTACCAACTGGGTAAGATTAAACGATTCTGCAAACAGCTCGCATTCTAGACCAGCGTCGTCAGTCCGGGCAGAATGCAATAACCATTCAACATTGTGTATGTTAAAATCACCCAAAATGGTAATTTCATTGCCAAGGGCAAGGTCAAGCTTACTCAACTGAGTGGATATGGAATCAGATATACTGGGTTCCGAAGAAGCATTGGGGGAACGATAAACTACACAGATATATTTGGTAATGTTTTGGCAATTTAATTTATATAATGAGTAATCAAAACTGGATGAAGTGAAGTTTAAAATAGCATCAACTGCATATTGGGATTTGATATAACAACAGGTGCCGCCCTTGTTTCGAAAGTTTGTAAGGAGATGGTAACCAGGAAAACAAAATGGAGATATATCGGTAGAGGGTGAGATTTGTGGTTCTGTGAGGAAAAGGGCCAAAGGGGATATGGACTGAAGGAAAAAATGAACTGAGTTTAAATTTGTGGTAAGGCCGCGGATGTTGGTAAAGAATAAGGCCACACCGTCACCTCTTTGCCGACGAGCATTCCCGGAAATAGCAAGGTGTGCCTGGAGGAAATGGAAATGGGGAACGAATGATAGGGATGTGTGTTAAGCGAGAGATGGTGATTGGAAATACGCTGTTTGAGAAGAATGATATTTATAAGTATACATGGGTGAGACAGGAGGATGGAAGGGTTGTTGATAGAGCTTTGATGGACTATGTGGTTGTGTCCAGGAATGTAATAGGAAGATTGTTGGATGTGAGAGTTCTTAGAGGGGAGGGTGGAGGTATGTCTGACCACTACCTGGTGGAGGGAAAGTTGAGAGTAGGTAAGAGATGGGTGAGAGCTAGGAGGGTTAGGTGTGGCACGGAGGTTTTGAAAGTGAGTGAGTTGGATAAAAGAGAGAAAATTATAAGAGTATCAGAAGTTGAAAGATGAGTGGAACGCAGTGAAAGATCAGGAGAATGGCAGTGTGGAGGAGGAATGGCAGTTGTTTAAGAGTGCTGTGGTGGGGCATGCAGAAGAGGTGTGTGGTGTGAGACATGTGGGTGGTGGTGTAGGAAAAGGAAGTGAATGGTGGTGTGAGGAAGTAAGTATGACTGTGGCTGAGAAGAGACGTGCATATGAAGTGTGTGTCACGGGGTTTTTAAAATAAATGCACAATTTTAAATGATAATGATAAATAATACTGAACAGCAAGAACAAGAATTGTCTTGCTAAGTCAAGCAATGATTACCGGTCCGCTTCGCCTTCCTCTCTCAGAACGAGAATTTATAAACTTTCTCAACAGTACACAGCAGAGACTAATTACTCAATTGCTGTTTATTAGTACTGTTAGCCTCGGAGAAAGTTACTTCACCCCTGACAATAAATAACTAATACTATTAATAATATCAGGTTCTTGCTGATGCATAACTCCTAGAAGGCACAACAGATTTTAAGCTTAATACAACAAGACTGGCCTAAGTACCAGTTATGAATAGCAAAACGTTTATGCAAGCTAGGAGCTATAAGGAAAATAAGCTTAATTGTGGAGAAATGAAACACAAGTTTACATTACATTAAGCTCAAGGAAAAGAACTGTTAAATTTATTGATTACAAAGAAATAAATTTAACGTTACATTTCAAATGAATTCAAATAAAGAGATCGTACTCACTCACTCACTCAAGAGCTAAATTCTTACGCCTAGGAAAAGCACCTTAACTAAACTCTTAAGTCTAGGAAAACAAAAAGAAAATACTGGTCAATGAATGTGGTGTATCACCAAGAAGGGTGGGAGCCTGGAGAACTGTAGTCTAGTGGAGTCTGGGTGCTAGCTGACCTCTCACTGCTGGAGCACAGAACCTCACTCCGTCACGACAGACACTTGACTGACTATTCAAACGATGCATGTGGTAGAACGCACAGGCCAGCCCAGAAGCGTGGCCAACAGTTTAGGCAAGCAGGGGCGAACAATAAAGAAACAATAATATCGCTCAGTAGAGCACTTGATGACGAGCATTAGATCGGTCACTTTTGAAACAGTGACGAATGTTTTGAAAAGTATACCACCGAAATGGAGAGAGAAACGGTTAACTGAGCAATACACAGTGAGTTTTCCACTAATAGTTCGTGGTTTCTCACAAAAGGAAAATGTCGCGAATTTGATTCGTGACAGTGTGGCTGCAGAGGAAGGATGAGGTGTCATATGAGAGGTATAAGGAAAAGAGGAATAGGGCGAGAAGGGCATACATGATGCTAAAGTGGCAGCAGATGAGAGGTGGGGATCGGCGGCTGACTGAGAATTTTCAACAGAATAAGGAAATGTTTTGGAAGGAGGTTAAAATGGTACGAAAGGGAGAGTCTGGGAATGAAGAGCGAGTAAAAGCAGAGGATGGAAGGATGTTAATTGAGATGGATGGAGTAAGGAAGAGATGGGCAGAGTATTTTGAAAGATTGTTAAATGTAGAGGAGGAAAGGGTGGCTGAGATTGTGGCGGATGAAAGGGTGCAAGGAATAAATGTGTTGGGAGAGTTGAATGATTCTTTGATCACGAAGGAGGATGTGGAGAAGGCAGTAAAGGAGATGAAAACAGGGAAAGCTGCAGGTGTGGATGGGTGAGCTGTGTAATGCCTGAAGGGTGGTGGAGTGACTATTGCTGACTGGTTAGTAAGATTGTTGAATGTGTGCTTTGTGAAAGGTATGGTGCCAATTGACTGGGCAAGTGCTTGTGTGGTCCCGTTGTATAAAGGCAAGGGTGATAAGTATGAATATGAATGTACTAGCTTTAGGGGTATAAGTCTGTTGAGTGTTGTTGGTAAGGCATATGGTAGAGTGTTAATTATAAGAGTTAGAGAGGGTACCGAGGGAGTGATTGGTGATGAGCAGTGTGGCTTTAGGAGAGGGAGGTGATGCGTGGATCAGGTGTTCGCTGTGAGACAAGTATGTGAAAAGTATTTAGCGATAGGCAAGGATGTGTTTTGGGCATTCATGGATTTAGAGAAAGCATACGATAGAATTGATAGGGAGGCTTTGTGGACTGTTTTAAGATTGTATGGACTTGATGGTAGGTTACAAAGAGGGGTGAAAAGTTTTTATGTAAATAGTAGAGCGTGTGTAAGAGTGGGAAATGCTGTGAGTGATTGGTTTCCCGTAAGAGTGGGGCTGCGACAGGGATGTGTGATGTCGCCTTGGTTGTTTAATATTTATATGGAGGGTGTTGTAAAGGAGGTGAATGCAAAGGTTGTAGGTGGAGGTCTGAGTCTGGTGAATGTTGATGGTGGAGAGTGGAATCTGAAGCAGCTGCTGTTGCAGATGATACTGCGCTGGTGGCTGATTCAGAGGAGAGATTGAGACAGTTGGTAGAGGAGTTTGGAAGGGTGTGTGAAAGGAGGAAATTGAAAGTAAATGAGAATAAGAGTAAAGTGATGAAGTGTACGAGGTTGGTAGACGGCAGGGGGATGAATATAGTTTTGAATGGTTAGTTGCTTGAGGAGGTAGTGTTTTAAATATTTAGGGTCACATGTTGCTCTGGATGGAATAGATGCAGAAGTGAAGTTTAGAATAAAGGAAGTAGGTAAGGTGCTGGGAGGAATAAAAAAAAGAATAAAGGAAGTAGGTAAGGTGCTGGGAGGATTTAAAGAGAAGGCTGTATGAGGGTGTTGTGGTACCGACTGCGTTATATGGGGCTGAAACATGGAATATGGGTGTAGCAGAGAGGAAAAGTTTGAATGTAATGGAGATGAGGTGTCTGAGGAGTATGTGTGGAGTGACGCGTATGGGTCGAGTGCGAAATAATGAAGTGCGAAGGAGAACTGGAATTGTTCGGGAGATGGCTGGTAGAGTTGCGCAGAGGGTGTTGCGATGATTTGGGCATATGGAGAGAATGGATAATGAGCGATTGGTGAAAAAGATAACTAGATCTGATGTGAGAGGTGTAAGGCTGAGAGGGAGACCACGAATAGGATGGATCTACAGTGTGAAGAGAGCGTTGAATGCAACAGGGATGTCTGTTGAGCAAGGAAGAGTGGCTGTGCGTGACAGAAATAAATGGAGAGAAATTGAGAATGAATAAGTGATGACGCAGCCCTGAGGGGATATTCTCCCGCATTTGGTCTGATCAGCTAGTCAGGTCAGGTGCGGATAAGGGGATGGGTCTATTATGATGTGGCAGGGGTAAACTAGCTCTGCATCGGGCCCTTCTGCGGATGTCACTGATTGCACTGCGCAGTTGACCCTTGTGCGGTGTGGTGCGGTGAGGATCTGTCCCTTCTCCTCTTTGGGGCTAAGATGCGAATGAATTTGTTTGAATGGATGAGTAAATGGGGAGTGTGTCGTCCTGTCTCGGCTACCTCCCTTTCCTTGGGGGAAGCAGCCTAGGTATATAGATAGGTAGATAGCCTAGATAGATAGAAGACTAGCGCCCGTATTGTCGATTAAGAAAACTCCCTAACACCTTTTCCTAAGCAATTTATTTTGCTTATTACACCTTGCTGTCCTCTTCTGCGTTACATAAATCCTTCTAATAACACCATACTCTGCACAGATAACATACAAAAGTATATTAACCACCTATTTCCAAAGGTAAATCGTTAGGGGAAAGGTGTTAGGGTGCCAAGGAAAATACTCAGATGGAAACATTGCTCATTACAAAGGTATCCGTGTATTTTATGAAAGCGGGTTCGATTCTAGCGCCGGTCAGATTGTTAGGTGCAGTTTGTTTTCTCCCTCCCTTACCCTTGTTCCTTCAGTAGTGCAGTAAACGGGTCGTGTTCTAGGGGAAGAGTTGGACTTAGAGTAAGAGTCTTATTATCTGTTTTAATGACCTTGTAGTTAATATGCATAAAATATTAGCCTTCTCCCTTCTTTGTACTCTCTCTCTCTCTCTCTCTCTCTCTCTCTCTCTCTCATCCTCTTAGGAATCTTTTTCAAAATCCATTACTTCTCCTCTTCCCTTACTTCCCCCATTCCTTCCTCCTCCTTCCTTCTCTCCTTCGCTTCCGCCTTCCTTCTTCCCTCTTCCTTGTCTTCTTCCCTCCTCCTTTTCCTCCTGTTCTTCCCTCCCTTCTTCCTTCTCATCTTCCTTCTCCCTTTTCCTATCCAGAGTCTCTTAGTTTTTCCCCTACCCATTCTTTTTCTTCCTATTTCCTTCTCTTTCCCTCCCCCCCCCTTACTCCTTCCTTCCTATAGTCTCTCCTTCCATCCTTCCCTTTTACCTTCCCTCTTACCTTCCCTCTATCCTACCTTTCCTTCATCCATTCCATCCTACCTTCCTTCTTTCCCTCCATCATATCTTCCTTCTTTCCCCCCATCCTACCTTCCCTCCCTCCATCCCTCCTTCAGTCCTACCTTCCCTGCTTCCTACCTCGTCCCCTTCCTACCTTCCTCCTTTCCATTCTTCCATCCCTGTCGTCCTATCTTACCTCCTTCACTCCACCTTCCCTTTCATTTTACTTTCCTTCCTTCCTTCCCTTTCTTTCTTCGTTCCTTCCTCCCTCCCGTTCTTTATCCCTCCCTTCCTCCCTCTCTCCTTGTCTCCATCCCGATTCTTCTCTCCCTTTTCACCTCCATCTTCTTTCTTCTTCTACTCTCTCTCTCTCTCTCTCTCTCTCTCTCTCTCTCTCTCTCTCTCTCTCTCTCTCTCTCCCCCCTTTCCAACCCTCCCTCCCTCCCTCCCACTTTCCTTCTCTTCCTTCCCTCCCACTTTCCTCCTCCTTCTCTTCCTTCTGCTCCCACTTCCTTTACTCTCTCCTTCCCTCCCTCTGTTCTTCCGTCCATACTTCTCTCTCTCTCTCTCTCTCTCTCTCTCTCTCTCCTTCCCTCCCTCCTTCGTCTTCGGGACGGACGAAAATGCCATCCTTTGTCTGGCCTTCCCAAAGCTCATTTCCTTCTCCTTCGTTGCCCACAATTCTCTCGTCAGGAGAGAGAGAGAGAGAGAGAGCGAGAGAGATTCAGGATGTAGCAAACACACTCTATCCCATCATTACAGAGGCTCAGTGTGTGTGTGTGTGTGTGTGTACATTTTATCCACTGAAAAAAGTTACCAGAAGTTGAAAAAGTACAAAGTCAGTTGTAAAGAAAGGGAAAGAAAAGAAAGAAAAAATATAGATTGTCAAGACTGCGTTTCAAGACAGAATAAAAGACAGACTGGGCAAGACTGTAGGTGGTAGGCAGAGGGAAAGACTATTGGAAAGACAGGAGATGGTAGGCAGAGGGAAAGACAGACTGTGGGAAAGATTAGGAGGTGAAAGGCAGAGGGAAAGACTTTTGGAAAGACAGATGATGATAGGCAGAGGGAAAGACAGACTGTGGGAAAGATCAGAGGTGGAAGGCAGAGGGAAAGACTGGAGGTGGTAGGCAGAGGGAGAGACAGACGATGGGAAAGACTGAAGATGATAGACAGAGGGAAAGACAGACTGTGGGAAAGACTGGAGGTGGTAGGCAGATGGAAAGACTGGAGGTGGTAGGCAGAAAAAAAGAGACAATGGGAAAGACCGGAGGTTATTGGCAGAGGGAAAGACAGACTGTGGGAAAGACTGGACGTGGTAGGCAAAGGGAAAGACAGACTGTGGGAAAGACTGGAGGTGGTAGGCAGAGAGAAAGACTGGGGTAGAGGGAGAGACAGACTGAGGAAGACTTATTTATATATATATACAGGTATCCGAGTGGTATAGGTTAGACAGTCCTTTCCCTGACGCACAGCAATCTTCCAACACTTATATATATACTGTATTTGCACCCTATTGGTTCTAATGATATACCGTACATACAGATTGACAGACAGCCATAACCACTACAACACATTAATTTTGACAAGCATCACTCTTCCAACAACACACCTTCTTTCGTACTTCGCCAACTTGGGAAATGCTTCACTTTGGCTGTCACTCTCCCACCAAGAAGATGACCCTGCAGTGGACCTATTATGGCCTATTACAGTTGCAGTGAACCAGGTGAATCAAGGTTTTAGAATTAATGTAGTCTCTCTCTCTCTCTCTCTCTCTCTCTCTCTCTCTCTCTCTCTCTCTCTCTCTCTCTCTCTCTCTCTCATTATATAGGGCAGTAACTTCGTGTCTTTCATAGCTAGGTTTCATAACGCAAGCTAACTTACCCTAACCTAGCCCAATCTAACCTAACCTAACCCAACCCAACCCAACCCAACCTAACCTAACCCAACCCAACTCAACCTAACCTAACCCAACCCAACCTAACCTAACCTAACCCAATCTAACCTAACCTAACCCAACCCAACCCAACCCAACCTAACCCAACCTAACCTAACCCAACCTAACCTAACCTAACCTAACCCAACCCTACCTAACCTAACCCAACCAAATCTAACCCAGCCTAACCTAACCTCACCTCACCTCACCCAACCTAACACACAAATGACATGTTACTGACGAAAATTTCCAGACATTTCCTTCGCTGTTCTAATATATAAGGACGGAAATAGACAAACTCTCCCTTCCCAGCGACTGTGTATAAGCTATTCAGAATTCCCGCTAACTCTTGCATGGCTGAGTTGGAGAGAAAAGGGGTGAGTATGCGTAGGTAGACGGGTGCTGCGTGCCTGCCGTAAAGTGAACGTATATGTGTATGTATGTGTATATAGCAATGTGTGTGTGTGTGTGTGTGTGTGTGTGTGTGTGTGTGTGTGTGTGTGTGTGTGTGTGTGCGCTGACTGCAGATAGACGGATGCTACGTTCCTACAGTAAAGGGAACGAATATGTGTATGTATGGGTATATAGGAATTACAGAGAGAGAGAGAGAGAGAGAGAGAGAGATAGAGAGAGAGAGAATCCAAGCACTTCTTAAGGTACGGTTGGGGATAAACTCATCTTAGGAGAGTCTTGCTCATTAGGTCTTGCTATTCTGAATCGTACTCCTTTCCTCCGCCTCTCCTTCCTTCATGAACTTTCTCCTCCCCTTCCCTTCTCTCCCCACGCACTTTTCCTCCCTCCCCTCATTCACTTTCCCTCCCTCACCTCCCCACGCACTTCCTCTCCCTCCCCTCCCCTTCCCTCCCTCTTTTCTTCCCTTCCTCTCTTCAAATACCCGTTATCATTTCTTCATTCCCATTCTTTGCTTTTCTTTTCTCTCCTTCCTCACTCTCCTTCTCCTCCTTCCTCCCGTCTTCTCTCCACTTCAGTCTTTCTCCTCAGATCTTGACTCTTACACCTACCTCCTGTAATTGAACTGTGGATTAAGATAACTCCCTAACACCTCTTCCTTAGCTATTTATTTTTGGACACGACTGGCTAATATCCCTTTGTAAGTTATTTACGCAGAGTATGGCGACGTTAGAAGGATTTATGTAGCACAGAATAGGGCAGTGAGATGTAATAAGCAAAATAAATCTCTTAGGAAAATGTGTTAAGGAGATGTTGACTACTCGGTATTTCACTTAGGCAGGGAAGTTTCGCTCCTCTGTTGGTTTTTCATTACTAGGAGAGAGAGAGAGAGAGAGAGAGAGAGAGAGAGAGAGAGAGAGAGAGGTGGGTTGCTCTCTCTCTCTCTCTCTCTCTCTCTCTCTCCCCCCTTTCCAACCCTCCCTCCCTCCCTCCCACTTTCCTTCTCTTCCTTCCCTCCCACTTTCCTCCTCCTTCTCTTCCTTCTGCTCCCACTTCCTTTACTCTCTCCTTCCCTCCCTCTGTTCTTCCGTCCATACTTCTCTCTCTCTCTCTCTCTCTCTCCTTCCCTCCCTCCTTCGTCTTCGGGACGGACGAAAATGCCATCCTTTGTCTGGCCTTCCCAAAGCTCATTTCCTTCTCCTTCGTTGCCCACAATTCTCTCGTCAGGAGAGAGAGAGAGAGAGAGAGAGAGAGAGAGCGAGAGAGATTCAGGATGTAGCAAACACACTCTATCCCATCATTACAGAGGCTCAGTGTGTGTGTGTGTGTGTGTGTGTGTGTGTGTGTGTGTTTGTGTGTGTGTGTGTGTGTGTGTGTACATTTTATCCACTGAAAAAAGTTACCAGAAGTTGAAAAAGTACAAAGTCAGTTGTAAAGAAAGGGAAAGAAAAGAAAGAAAAAATATAGATTGTCAAGACTGCGTTTCAAGACAGAATAAAAGACAGACTGGGCAAGACTGTAGGTGGTAGGCAGAGGGAAAGACTATTGGAAAGACAGGAGATGGTAGGCAGAGGGAAAGACAGACTGTGGGAAAGATTAGGAGGTGAAAGGCAGAGGGAAAGACTTTTGGAAAGACAGATGATGATAGGCAGAGGGAAAGACAGACTGTGGGAAAGATCAGAGGTGGAAGGCAGAGGGAAAGACTGGAGGTGGTAGGCAGAGGAAGAGACAGACGATGGGAAAGACTGGAGATGATAGACAGAGGGAAAGACAGACTGTGGGAAAGACTGGAGGTGGTAGGCAGATGGAAAGACTGGAGGTGGTAGGCAGAAAAAAAGAGACAATGGGAAAGACCGGAGGTTATTGGCAGAGGGAAAGACAGACTGTGGGAAAGACTGGACGTGGTAGGCAAAGGGAAAGACAGACTGTGGGAAAGACTGGAGATGGTAGGCAGAGAGAAAGACTGGGGTAGAGGGAGAGACAGACTGAGGAAGACTTATTTATATATATACAGGTATCCGAGTGGTATAGGTTAGAGAGTCCTTTCCCTGACGCACAGCAATCTTCCAACACTTATATATACTGTATTTGCACCCTATTGGTTCTAATGATATACCGTACATACAGATTGACAGACAGCCATAACCACTACAACACATTAATTTTGACAAGCATCACTCTTCCAACAACACACCTTCTTTCGTACTTCGCCAACTTGGGAAATGCTTCACTTTGGCTGTCACTCTCCCACCAAGAAGATGACCCTGCAGTGGACCTATTATGGCCTATTACAGTTGCAGTGAA
Organism: Coenobita brevimanus; assembly: GCF_032717465.1. NCBI lineage: Eukaryota > Metazoa > Arthropoda > Malacostraca > Decapoda > Coenobitidae > Coenobita > Coenobita brevimanus. Next base: position 19,712 of record NW_027643008.1, on the reverse strand, counting down.
CCAGCTGAATCAAGGTTTTAGAATTAATGTAGTCTCTCTCTCTCTCTCTCTCATTATATAGGGCAGTAACTTCGTGTCTTTCATAGCTAGGTTTCATAACGCAAGCTAACTTACCCTAACCTAGCCCAATCTAACCTAACCTAACCTAACTTAACCCAACCCAACCTAACCTAACCCAACCCAACCCAACCTAACCTAACCCAACCCAACCTAACCTAACCTAACCTAACCCAATCTAACCTAACCTAACCCAACCCAACCCAACCTAACCTAACCTAACCTAACCTAACCCAACCTAACCTAACCTAACCTAACCTAACCCAACCCTACCTAACCTAACCCAACCAAATCTAACCCAGCCTAACCTAACCTCACCTCACCTCACCCAACCTAACACACAAATGACATGTTACTGACGAAAATTTCCAGACATTTCCTTCGCTGTTCTAATATATAAGGACGGAAATAGACAAACTCTCCCTTCCCAGCGACTGTGTATAAGCTATTCAGAATTCCCGCTAACTCTTGCATGGCTGAGTTGGAGAGAAAAGGGGTGAGTATGCGTAGGTAGACGGGTGCTGCGTGCCTGCCGTAAAGTGAACGTATATGTGTATGTATGTGTATATAGCAATGTGTGTGTGTGTGTGTGTGTGTGTGTGTGTGTGTGTGTGTGTGTGTGTGTGTGTGTGTGTGTGCGCTGACTGCAGATAGACGGATGCTACGTTCCTACAGTAAAGGGAACGAATATGTGTATGTATGGGTATATAGGAATTACAGAGAGAGAGAGAGAGAGAGAGAGAGAGAGAGAGAGAGAGAATCCAAGCACTTCTTAAGGTACGGTTGGGGATAAACTCATCTTAGGAGAGTCTTGCTCATTAGGTCTTGCTATTCTGAATCGTACTCCTTTCCTCCGCCTCTCCTTCCTTCATGAACTTTCTCCTCCCCTTCCCTTCTCTCCCCACGCACTTTTCCTCCCTCCCCTCATTCACTTTCCCTCCCTCACCTCCCCACGCACTTCCTTTCCCTCCCCTCCCCTTCCCTCCCTCTTTTCTTCCCTTCCTCTCTTCAAATACCCGTTATCATTTCTTCATTCCCATTCTTTGCTTTTCTTTTCTCTCCTTCCTCACTCTCCTTCTCCTCCTTCCTCCCGTCTTCTCTCCACTTCAGTCTTTCTCCTCAGATCTTGACTCTTACACCTACCTCCTGTAATTGAACTGTGGATTAAGATAACTCCCTAACACCTCTTCCTTAGCTATTTATTTTTGGACACGACTGGCTAATATCCCTTTGTAAGTTATTTACGCAGAGTATGGCGACGTTAGAAGGATTTATGTAGCACAGAATAGGGCAGTGAGGTGTAATAAGCAAAATAAATCTCTTAGGAAAATGTGTTAAGGAGATGTTGACTACTCGGTATTTCACTTAGGCAGGGAAGTTTCGCTCCTCTGTTGGTTTTTCATTACTAGGAGAGAGAGAGAGAGAGAGAGCTGTGGGTTGCTCTCTCTCTCTCTCTCTCTCTCTCTCTCTCTCTCAAAAAAAAAAAAAAAAAAAAAAAAAATCCCTCTTCATCCCGTTTTCTTTCATCCAAAATTCAGTTAATCCAGCACAGTCTCCCAATTAATTCTCGGAAAAAAACTAACTAGAAAAATCGAAAAAACACATCGAAATAAAAGAAAAGGAAAGATGAGAACCTTGTCCATCCTATAAAAAAAAAAAAAAGCCTCCATTCGTATTATTAGTAAGACTTGATTGTTTTATTCTCAGTACCTATAAGGGATTTTCTGCTTATTTTTTCCCCAGTTTTAACAAGGAACTTAATTAACCTTCAGGTAACGATAGGTGTCTAATTGCCTGGGAGTGGGGTATATGAGCCTGAGATTATTAAAATACTGACTCACCCTAACACCTCTTCCTGGGCGATTTAATATGCATCTTGAACCTTACTGTCATCTGTGTTAAACAAATCCTTCCAATATCGTCATACTCTGCATAAATAACGTACAGAAGGATATTAACCACCGATATGTCCAAATAAATCACCAAGGAAGAGGTGTTAGGGTGGGAATTATCTAGTATTCTGTCCAAAGTTAAGCCAGACGACTTTACTAACTTTATTTAGCAAGAAGTGAGCCATAGGAGCATGAGTGTTAATGGGGGGGGGAGAGAGAAAAAGAGTGGGGTGGAGGGTGAGGAGTGAGTGGGATGGGCTGGAGTGGAGTGGCAGGTGGGTGTTATTTCCCTATCTTCGTCTTCATAGGAGCCTCCCCAACACTTTATCAGTTAATTTCCATGTCAGTTACGATATTATTTTCTAGCGTTATGTATACAGTCTATCACAATATGAATAAGATAAAGATACACCAAAGCTGAATAATAAGCTGTATACTGCAAAATAAACCACTTGGGGAACGGTGATAGGAAGGTTTTTGTGCCGACGAGAATACAAGCATCATATATACTGTATGTTCTTGATATAGATAGAAAATAAACAGAGGGAGGAAAAGCAAATTACATACAGAAAAAAAAAAGTCCATACACTAGACTACAGTTTTCCTTCCTTCATTAATAGTACCGTAGTAGTAGTAGTAGTAGTAGTAGTAGTAGTTAATAATAATAATAATAATAATAATAATAATAATAAAATGATGATAATAACTAAAAAGCACTCAGAGAAGACATACCTCTGCCAGTGCCATTGCCATTAAAAAGGATCCAGATCCGGATCCGTGGAGATAAGATTCGGATCCGGATCCGCCCCAAAATGTAATCAGTTCTTTTTTGGCCCATGGCCCACCCTTCCACAAAATTTCATTGAAAGTTATTAAGAACTTTTGGAGATATCGTCTGGACAAACAGACAGACAAACATAGGTGAATATATAATCTCCTCCAACTTCGTTGGCGGAGGTAATAATAATAATAATAATAATAATAATAATAGTAATAATAATAATGAAATGAATCTAACACTTGTATTTGAACAGCTTTGAGATTCGTACGATACATAATGAAACAGGAGAAATCAGACTGAAAACGAAGTGTTCACCTCACTGAAATCAAACGAAAATATTATAGAACAATGCAAAACTTTAATAATTTCCGGTCTAAATAATGAAGCAGAGTTGTACTGTGTGTGTGTGTGTGTGTGTGTGTGTGTGTGTGTGTCTTTCACTCATTAACTGCGTCGTACAGTAAGTTTTTCTAAAGTTATAAAATCTCTTACATATAACAAGAAAGTAAGATAAATTTTTTATAGGAGAGAGAGAGAGAGAGCGTCTGACTCCCACGTTCAATTGTGATGAATATTGGTCAAATTTTTAAACGAACAATTATGGAACTTTCACACACTATTCTGAAAGGCTTGTTGAGTTCCATTGGTTACATCACTTGGTTTCGAAAGTTATCGTTCACGGTCCCATTATTTATTGTTCGGAAATTAATTAATACTAGTTGTGCATTTGGTCCTGGCACCTGTATAATGCAGGTAAGAAGAGTCACTACACACACACACACACACACACACACACACACAGGAGAGAGAGAGAGAGAGAGAGAGAGAAACACCTTCACACTACACCTAACACATAATCCCCACAACGCGACCCTGAATTAAGCTTCTCTCTCACGACTCACAACGTACAATAGACGAGTGGCAAAATATCTGATCACTCCTCCTGTCCTTTTTCTTTTTTTCTTTTTTATATCATTCTGTCTTTCTGGCGCTCATGGCATTTGCTTATCTCCCCAGGTGTTCATTTGCTAATCTCCCCAGGTGTTCAATTGCTAATCTATCTCCCAGGTGTTCATTTGCTAATTTATCTCCTCAGGTGTTCATTTGCTAATCTTCCCAGGTGTTCATTTGCCTATCTATCTCCCAGGTGTTCATTTGCTGATTTATCTCCTCAGGTGTTCTTTTGCTGATTTATCTCTCCAGGTGTTCATTTGTTAATCTCCCCAGGTGTTCACTTGCTAATTTATCTCCCCAGGTGTTCACTTGCTAAGTTATCTCCCCAGGTGTTCATTTGTGGCACTCTTTGACGCTGATATGGTAGGATGGCGTCAGAAAATGTACACTTTATTTACAAATTCAAAGTCGCTGCCACATAGCGCTCCCGTCGTGGTCACGCTACGCTGCATCGTTGGTGCGGTGTATAAAAAGTTGTTTCTTTTTGGTGTCTTGGTTTCTTTTTGGTTTCTCTTGTTTTTGAGAGCGTTTCCTTGTCTCTTTTTTGTTTCTTTTTGGATTTTTTCGGTTTCTTGTCCTGTTTGTTTTTTGTTTTCTTTTTCCTCTTTTTTGGTTTCTTGTTTTGTTTTGCTTTTTTGGTTTCTTTTCGGTTTCTTTTTTGTTTTCGGTTTCATGTCTATTTCTTTTGTTCTTTTTTTGTTTCTTTTTGGTTTTTCTTTATGGTTTCCTTTTGGTTTCTTTGTCTTTCGGTTTCTTTTCAATTTCCTTCCGGTTTCTTTACTGTTTCTTTTTGGATAGACCTCTTACATCGAGTTGGGTAGGGTCCAGAGAGTCAGAAATATAATAGAATATTAATAGAATGAATTATTACTCAAATTTTGCTCAAGTACATGAGCCACGCCCTCATTTACTCACCTTTCAAGCTCTCGGAATTCTGCCTACATCAGATGGGCCATAAAAGTAAATAAAATAAAAAATCGACACTTGGTTTTGGGATAGTGATAGTCTGAAATGAAATATACTTAGTGCTGATGGTTGCTATTCCCTCGCGACGCAGGTGCTCAGTCAACGAATGTGTGTGTGTGTGTGTGTGTGTGTACTGTGCAAGGATAGTAACTCTCTCTCTCTCATCCCAGGAAACACGAACAAATCCCTCCTCATGAACAAACTCAACCTTCTATCTTTCACTCGTGGCTGAATAAAATCACCTGAAATTGAAAAAAAAAAAAAAAGTAGATCATACAGAAGGCTTAGAAATAAAGCCAAAATATTCTCCTAGAAGAAAATCGGACCGCTTCTCACTCCCCCATCCCCCCAAAAAGCACTTCGTAATTGTTGCCGGCCATATCTCTCTCGGAATTTTGTCTTCAGTATAATCCTCTCTTGCCCCCTGAGACGCCGATAGTCCCTCCCAGGCTACGAAGTTTGGAGGTACGGAGAGAGAGAGAGAGAGAGAGAGAGAGAGAGAGAGAGACAGACAGACAGACAGACAGGCAGACAGACAGCGACAGAGATAGACAGACAGACAGTCAAAATGAAAGATAGACAGATAGAGAGACAGCAGATAGAAAGTAAGACATAAACAAATTTAGACAGATAGATAGGTAGACAGACAAACTGGGAAGAGAGAGAGAGAGAGAGAGAGAGAGAGAGAGAGAGAGAGAAAGGGGGTTGGGTGTTTGAATATGAATGGCCAAGTGGTGCTGTGAATGTGAAAGTGAGTGACAATATGAAAAAGTGGGTGAGAGAGAGAGAGAGAGAGAGAGAGAGAGAGAGAGAATGTCATCTTATTGAAAATATTAATGAAAATTTATCTACTCACATTTGCAAAGGAAGTCATTTAAGCACAAAGTAGCTAAATTATAAAGAGGTTCATTATATATATATTTTTTTCAGCTGTATTATTTATGAGTGGAGACTCTCCACACTGTATATTGCAGACATTTGTAGTGATGATTTTTATGGAGTAGTAAGGAATGCATTTTTTATAGAGCTATGTTATTACTTCAGTTTTAAATTAACTCACCTTCTCCTTTGTTACAGGTGAGTGAACGAGATCCTGGGCCAGTTTACCAGAGTGAAACCATGAAGAAAACGAGGTGAGAGTAGGCAGCCATAACTCCTTAAATCTGATATTCTACCTTTCTCTGAAGGCAGTCTCCCAACAGAATGACCCGTAGCACCACAATTCCCATCCCTAAGCCTAATTCCTTTGATTTCAGCCCCCTTTCCCATACTTATTGCATATACAAAGTCCTTGAGAGAATTTATTTAGCAAGTCTCCGCAATCTTCTTCTCCCCATCTCTTTGGTTTCCTCCCAGGCCAAAGCACGCAACATTGCCTTGCTGAATTACTTACTCACTTCACATCCTCCTCTTGTACAGCCTCCATTGACCTCAGAAGCTGCATTCGAAGTCGCAGACCGTGATGTCATCCTTTGACGAATTTGCCCACCTGGGTGTCTCTGGCCACCTGTTCTGCCGACTGGAAAGCTACCTGCTCATCGTCACTCTCGGGTTCTGTTTTGTGGGGCGTTCAGTGATTACCGAGCCATCAATATTGGCACACCTCTTCAATCTTCTCATGAATAGACTCCTCCATCTTTTAGGTCCTATCCCTGGCTCTTCTCTGAGCCTAACCTGTGTGGATATCTGCATCCACTCCCCTTCCCTCGTCACTCTTCAGCGTCTTCTGGTTAAGTTCAGCCACGCTGCATCTGCATGTGGGTTGATTATCAACACTGCCAAAACCAAATTGTTCACTCGATCCCTCACTCATAGGCTTGCTTGCACAACCATAACCCTCCTTAGCTGTCATCTTGAGGTAGTGCAGGACTGTACATATATCGGAACTCCTTTCTCTTCCCTCTTTAACCCCTCCCAGTATGTCTCCACTATCTGCACCCACCTCCACCGTAGACTTAAACTCCTTAGCACGCTCACTTGTGACTCGCATGGGGTTAGCATCCCCGTCGCTTGATCATTTTACCTGTTATAAATTCACTCCCTTCTTGATTATCATGTTATCCCTCTCTCTCTCTCTCTTGTCCCCCCAGCACAGGTCCTACCAATCGAAATGGTACAAAACTTGGCGATTCATCTCATTCTTCGCTGCCCCAGGTCTGTCAGAGTAGACAACATGCTCTCTGAACTCAATCTGTGTCCCATCACTGATCACATTCATGTGCTTGGAGTCTGCTTTGCTGCACAGTGTCTGACCACATTTCCATCTCCTGCTTCATCCTTCTCTTCCCAACTGGTTGACATTTTCTCAGATATCACTCACCTCGACCGGATCAGGCACACTCACGTGCCAGGCCTGGCATCCTGGCTAAAAAGAATTCATTCGGCACTCAACTGTCCTCTCCAGCTTTCTGGCAGTGATCCCGACAGTATCCATGCTGATCTTATCACTCCCATCCCTATTGACCCTTTTCCCCCTACCCGGACACGTACCACTCTTGCTCTGCACAACACACCTTATGCCACTGCATCTGACCGCTTACCAATCTCTTGACAGCTCTTCATCACTGAAATCCTTGACACAGTAGCCCGCACCTACCCCTCTCATTCTATTTACGTCTACACTGACGCTTCTGTCCTCGCTAACGACCAGACGGTAGCTGCTTGCATTGCCTTTACTAACTATGCATCCTCAGTCTTCCCCACCTCCCACCGCCTTTCCAACTGGGCGAGCAGTACCCAGTGTGAACTGTCTGATATACACTCTGCCCTTCTCTCTTATCACCTACCAGGTCTCATCATCAGCGATTCCCAAGGTGCCCTTGCCCTAATTCACAACCCCTCCCCCACCCCCGCGACATCCCTCCCCACTCTTCGCGTCCCTCTACTGCCGCCTCCATCAGGCTCATGCTTATGATCTCAGGGTTTCTTTCATTTGGATCCCAGCCCATGTTGGTCACATCCACCACGACCAGGCAGATCGCCTGGCCTGAGCTGCCTGTAACTTCCCCGTAGCTGCCATCAGTCTCTCTGTGTCGACGACAATTGTCCAGAGAACCCTTCTCGAGGAGTCCATGGAGGACCTAGCCCTGCGTACCGATGCTGAACGTGCCACTAGTGTCACCATCCAGCACTACGACACCACCATGGCGTGAAACACACCTATGGCAAGCACCCCACCCAAACCCGCCGCTGTGATGTGGCCGTCGCCCGCATTCGCCCGGGGTATCGCTCCCCAGGGGAAACCACCGGACGACCAACCACCAATAGGCCATGTAAACTGTCACAATCCAGTGGATGATACATTATCCCATCACATCGTGACCTGCCCAGTTATTGCCCCCTTCAGACCCCCTGGCCTCTTGTTTTCTGCTTTGTGTGCCGACTTCATCAAACATTTCCATGTACTCGAAGATATTTTCACCCTTCACCTCGACTTCCTGTCCTGGCGCTGGGACGGTGCTTGTACATTTCGGCAAACATACGATATATGCAAGCCTGTGTGTGTGTGGGGGGGGGGGAGTCCAAACACGTACACATTAGGTGCAACTTTATAATGAATATCATTTCTGTTTATCTATTTGTGTATGTGACAATGTACATGTATCCAAGTGTATACGTATATATGTCTCTCTGTATATGTATATATGGATAGCAGATAGTGTGCCTGTAGCATATGTATATGTATCCACGTCTGTACACACACTCATATCTTTATACGTGCATACCTATCCTGTACATACAGTATGTCTGTGGCTACATGTGCGTGAAAATATACATATATGTGCAGATATATACGTAAATGTGTGTGTGCATATGTGCCTTTCTCTGCATACGTATATACGTGTGTGTGTGTGTGTGTGTGTGTGTGTCAGTGTATCCCTTTGCTCATTCGTAAACTTGTAATGATAATTACTGCAACAACTTTGTACCATGTATGTGTCATTGTATCTCTGTTCATTACTGTGCTGGTAATGGCAATTGCTTCTATCCCTTTTTTGCCACGTATGTCATTGTAACCCTTTGCTTTCACACACCCCTCCCTGCTTGGCCTTTAGCGACAGTGTTCCCCAGAGTGTTGGGGCTTGTACTGAATGGTAAGTAAAGAGCCAAAAAAATATATATAATTCTTGCTACCTCCAGGCGATTTTATTCAGGCCTGGGGAGCTCTTGAGAATGGGAGGAGAGTAGAAAAAAATAAATTCGCTGGACACCCCCCCCCCCCGCCCCCCGAAAAAAAAAAAAGCATGGTATTAAAGTAACAAAAATAAGATATGAAAACACGTCATCCCACAGAAGGAGTTAGTCATTTTGTTGCCTCTTCTGCTGGTCTTTTATTTATTTATTTATTTAATTTATTTTCTTTTATTTACCTTTAGGTGACTAGAATCATTTGGCTACAAAAACAATGTAGTTATAACTTCTTGGTCAAAATATTAACGAAGAATTAGTATTAGTAGTAACAGTAGTAGTAGTAGTGGTATTGTTGTTGTTATTGTTATATTATTATTATTTTTCTTACCATTATTATTATCATTATTATTATTATCCATCCATCCATCATCCAGTCCTATGTCGCCCAATGAGGAGCGTAGGAACCAGGGGCTAGGCAAGTTGGTCCTGACATTTAAGATGAGAGTGACCAGCCTCACTCAACCCTGAGTGGCATTATGTGAGCAATAAACCCTAACCAACCCTTGCATATAAACCTACACCGGCTCAATCCAACTGGAGCACCTTAAGTAACAACTAAACCACCAGGCGCCATAATTTGGTTATATGGTTACCACCCAGCGTAGTAAATGGTTTCCTGGTGTACAGGAAACCATTTAGGTGTCACCCAGTGTAGAGTCACCCATAGGCAGAAGGAAGAGGAAAGAATGAATGAAAGAAAGGCAGAGGAGGGAGTGTAAAGTCACCCGTAGGCAAAAGAAAGAGGAGAGAATGAAGGAGAGAAAGAGAGAAGAGTAAGGAAAGAAGACAGGAAGGGGCAGACACCCAAAGCAGCGCTACATCAAGTGAGTGGATTGTGAGCGCCCCCGCCTACCACAATTATTATTATTGCTGATATTGTCATTGTTACTGTTATTATTATTATTATTATTATTATTATTATTATTAATGTTATTATAATCATAATATAGTTATTATTAGTATCATTATGCCTTTGTTATTTTAAATTTGTCTGCTGGTAACTGGAATAAAGCACACACACACACACACACACACACACACACACACACACACACACACACACCGCAGCTAAAGGTTTGAAACAGATTATTCTTATTTAACAGATTTTTGTGTAACCCATGGTAAGAGTACAGCTCTCTCTCTCTCTCTCTCTCTCTCTCTCTCTCTCTCTCTCTCTCTCTCTCTCTCTCTCCTAGTCTGTCCGTTTTAGTTAGTCTGACGCTTATTATTATTATTATTTATTATTATTATTATTATTATTATTATTTATTATTATTATTATTATTATTGTTATTATTAATATTATTATTATTATTATTATTGTTATTATTATTATTTTATTATTATTTTTATTATTATTATTATTATTATTATATTATTATTATTATTATTATTTATTTTACCCTTTCCAGCCTCTCCATTCTCTCTACCTCAGTCAACATTTTCTCAGGTCCAACCTCACCGTCAGTGATTTCATTTTGTTTATTTATTTTACCCATCTCTCATGCCTGTTACGTAACAGGTGTTCCTTCCTTCTGTCCCATATTTGTCAATGGAAGGTCTCTTTCAAATCCCTAATATTTCTGTCGCTTTCGTACTTATTTCTCAGTATTTATCGTCCCTATCCCTCCTTCCCAACCATGCTTGTAACCTTTGACCCCTTACCCACTGCAGAACAGGTTACGTAATACACACACACACACACACACACACACACACACACACACACACACACACACACACACACACACACACACACAATGTGCGTGTGGAGGGAGGAGGAGAGAAGGGAGAGGGAGAGGGATAGGACAGAAGAGAAGGTGATAGAAAATAGGGACCAGAGGGAAGAAAAAAGTTAGAGAAGGCTAAAAGTGAGTGACAGGAAGGAGAGGTATGGGAGGAGGAGGAAAAGAGAGGGAGGGAGGAGGGAAGAACGAGGGGAAGGGAGAGGGAAGAAGGAAAAAGGAGGGAAGGAAGGAAAGAGGAGAAGACTAAATAGAAAAAGGAGGGACAGAAAGGAGAAAGCCAAACAGCAACCAGGCCCTTTGGACTTTAAGGCTGCTTGTTGCAAATTTGGACTATGACTACGAGATCTAATTCTACATGCTGAAAGATAAGGATGAAGTAAAGCAAGAGAAGGCTCCCCCGCCACCAAACCCTCCAGTTGAAAACTGGCAGGAAGAAAGTGAAGGACCACCATGCAGCCGTGGAAAAACTTACATGGAAACTTCATAGGAAGAAGACTGAAAGGTAAAAGTTTTATTCTATAATACTTTAAATCTATAAGCTACTAAGTTCAAATAACCTGAAAGAGAAAGTAATAAAAAGTAAATGAATGAATAACAAAAAATAAATATATAACTATATATATATAACTAAGGCATGACATTATGTACGGATACGCTGAGTTAACGGGGCGATCTGGGTAGACACAGTGTGGAAATTACACGATGTGGATGTTCGGGAGTGGTGTGGCAGGCTTGCCTGCAGCGCTTTTAAGTTAGACGGCAAACGTCAGTCAGGCCCCAGCTCCATTCCTCCCATTTTGGACCAAGGAACTCTCCCATGCTGGACAGAAGTACACAAGTCACCTCCTCCACAGAAGCAGTGACCCCTGGTACATTAAAAAAATCCCCATGGTGGTCACCTAGCTAACAAGAGGACCCTCAGTGATCCACAGCCCATCACAGGTCGAAAGTAAGAGTAGTGACCGTTAACTCAGGAGTTATCTGTACAGATCCTAGTCTGTGCTTTATACTATATTTTGCACATTTAATAAATTGATATATATATATATATATATATATATATATATATATATATATATATATATATATATATATATATATATATATATATATATATATATATATATATATATACAGTATAAGGACGACGCTTGACGCTATGTATGGGTGTTATGTTTACGGGGTGTCTTGTAGACAGGAGGGGAATAGGAACTTTCGCGTAGCTGGTACAAGCAAGAATCTGTTCCCGAGATATTTACGACTTATGTTGGAAAAGTATTTTTGCTTCGTGGGATTGGAAATGCTTTCCCACATAATTTTGTAGCCATTACTCATTCTTCAGGAGTGAGACTTGCACTTAGCTAAGGGATCCAGACTAGCAGATACTTATCCATGCGATTTTTTTACAGGTTGAATTTTACTGTGTAATACACGTTTCCTACATTAAGGTGGGCAGTTTTGTTTCATATATTTACAACTCTGTTAAAGAAAAAATGCTTAGCTTCATTGTGACTGAAATCGTATACCTAAGTATTTTATGACCATTACTGCCTCTAGTATAGTTTGAGGTGATCAACTGTTAAATATTTACTGACGGCCATTTTATCGTGTTCTTTTAATATTTTGACATAATTGAATTAAATCTCTTGGTAACCAGCGTTTAATTAGGAATTAAAGAGATTCAGGAAGCTTCTAAACGTCCCTCGGTATGGTTATTTCACAATCTAGGTATCACATGCTTGTTACTCTTCGCTATACTCTCTCAAGTTTCTCCATATCCTTCCTTTTTTATAATATGTTGACCGAAATTGAACGCAATACTCCAAGATGCGAGCATTGCCTAAAGAATTATGCATATAAGTAGGAGGACGATATTATCGGTTTTTTATATTCATATGCTTTATCTTTAAATCCAGTCAGTTTATTGGCTTTCTTCACAGCTTCTGTACATGGGATTGTTTGGTTTCAAATCGTTTGTTATTATAAATCCTAAGTCTTTTTCATGGTTTACCCTATTAAATTGTACATTATTCATGTTTTAACCTAGCCTCTTACATTTTTACTATCAACGATTAGAACTTTACATTTATTAATATTGAAATTCATTTGCCATGCTTGACTGCCCTAGTTAAGCTTTCGTTGATTAGGATCTCTCTGAATTGCCTCCTCTGCATTGCTGTATCTTCTCTGTTTGAGGGAGGGAAGGGGGACAGGGGGTAGAAAGAGAAGAAGGGAGATGGGAAGGAAGAAGTAAGGGGAGTAGGAAGGAAGGAGGGAGAGGGAGGGAAGGAGAAAAAGGAGAAGGGAGAGGAGAGAGAGAAATAGGGAGAGAGAAATGGAGAGGGAGGTGGAGAAGAGTGGGAAGCTAGAGTGGCTTTGACGGTACTGTTTACTGTAATTAAAAAGCAAGAGTTGACAAAGTGTGCCTGTTCTTTATGGCTTGCGAAGCACCTGACAGGTATTGACAGATGCAGGTGCTACACACACACACACACACACACACACACACACACACACACACACAAGCAGTAACACCTGCTTCCATTTCGCGAGCGCAGGACTGTAATTAAACAGTCGTCTGACACACTTACCATGGCTAATAATTCATGTGAAAAAATTAGGACAGATGTGATGAAGATGGAGACTCAATTTGCTAAGCACTTGCACGTCCAATTTTTAAGATAGATAAATATATAGATAAATAGACATGGATAGAGAGATAGATAGATGGATAGACAGATAGATGGATAGATAGATTGATAGATATATAGATAGGTAGAGAAGCTAGATGGATAAGTACAATAAATGGATGGGATGGGTAGATAGGTAGATAAATGAGATAGGTATAGATAAACTTTATATACCGGTAGATGATTTTTTGTACATTTTTTTCGGAAATGCGTTTTTCGTAATAATTTAAGGAAATCAGGTAGATAAATAATATGATAGATCGATATAGGTATGGGTAGATATTTCTAGTGTTCATTTTTTTCCGTTATGTACGTTTTTCGTAATATCCCACTAAGAAGAAAATAGATATAGATGTAGATAGACAGAATAGATAGATTGATATAGATATTCATAGTGTCAGTTTTATTCCCTAATGCGTTTCTCGTAATATCATTTTAAGAAAATAAACCAGATAGATAGATAAAGATGGGTAAAAATAGATGCACATAAACAGATATAGATATTCAGTGTAAATTTTTCCCCTAGTGCGTTTTTCGAAATTTCCAGTGAGGTAACAAAATTATAATAAACAAAAAAATTCAAAAAAATTCCACAAGGACCTCAAGAATTAAGGAGATTTCCTAACACCTCTTCCTCGCCGATTTTATTTTTGCATACGGTTTGGGTAACATCGTTTTGTACGTTGTTTATGCAGAATATGGTGATAGAAGGGAATGATTTAAGTAACACTGAAGAGTCACGGCGAGGTGTAATAAGCAGAATAAATCACTTAGGAATGGGCGTTAGGGAGCTTCCTTGACCAGCGAGAATATAGAGTCATGGATTCTCTCTCTCTCTCTCTCTCTCTCTCTCTCTCTCTCTCTCTCTCTCCTCTCAGGTACCATTTTTACAATTCCACCCTTTTCCTTCCTTCTTTTTCATTTTACTTTTCCTCTTCTCTTTCCATCTGTTCACTTTACCCCCTATCCTTTCTCACTCGTTTCCCTCCTTCCTCCCACCCTTTCTCTTTCTCTTCTCTCCCTCCCTCCTTCCCTCCTTCCCTCCACTTACTCTCTCTTCTCTCTCTCCCTCCTTCTCTCCCTCCAGCCCTGACTCCCTTCTTCATTAGCAGTTACCTCTTCATTTTCTGAGGCTCGTCTTTCTTCCCTGTACCGCCTTGAGTGTTGAAAGGGAGAGATCTTTCACTCCGCTTTCCTCCCACCTTTCCTCCTCCCCCTCCTCCTCCATCTCTCCATTTGAGCTTCCTCTCCTCCCTCTCCCACCTCTTGGTGTCTTCTTCCTTCTTAACAGTGATATCCTCTTCATTCCTCTTCCATCTTTTTCTTCTCATTTCATCTCACCTCCTCCTCCTCTACATTGCTCCCCTTTTCCCTCCCTCTCCCCCTCCTCTTCCTCTTCCTTGTGAATTGTCCATCTTCCTTCTCTTGGTTTGCCCTCTTCCTCTTCACATCTCCTTTCCACTCTTCACTTTTCTTCTTCACTCTCTCTACGTAACAGGCGATTTTCCCACTCTACGTTAATTAGCACTAGGCTACCCCACAGGTGTTTATGTCAGGTACAGGTAGACGAAGTAGCAAAGATTTTAGTTAACCAGAGTTCAAAATAACTTACCTTCTCATCGCATTTTCTTTGGTGATTTATTTATTTATTTATTTATTATTTACAGAAGATGATCGAAAGAGGAAGGAAAAACGAATTAAATAGAGAAAATAAAAGCCACGCCTCAGTTCAAGTTCAACTTTTTATTAATCATACCTCGAGACGTCTTAATTAAATTTAGATTTTTTTATATTGCTTTTTAACAGGTGTAAGATGCAGCCTTCTGAAACGTCACTAGCATCTATACCCCTTTCACTCTGAAACTTAGGCCTAAAATTGACCTCTCACTCGTGACTTAGTAGTGTGAATTTAGCAATAGATGGTAACCCTTTAAAAAGTATTTTATAGTCATGAAAGAAATGCTGAGATGTAGAGCCCTAGCATTGTCCTATTCTGCCATTGAGCTTCATAATATAGGCTGCCATTGAATGAACAACTAAGCCAATACAGGTGAATAAGGATTGAAACAGAGGTATGAGATGTTCTTCTCAAATTTCAATAAAAGCATTGTATATTCCATTAGCTTTTATTAAAGCTGAAAAAATAAAAATGAGTGAATTTGAAAAGGAAGGGACATATGTCAAGACAAGACAAAAAGTAGCACTTCATTAAAATCTATCAATTAGGTGCGCGCGCACGTGCGATGTCCGTGTGTGTGTGTGTGTGTGTGTGTGTGTGTGTGTGTGTGTGTGTGTGTGTGTGTGTGTGTAGTGTGTGTGTGTGTGTGTGTGTGTGTGTGTGTGTGAGAGAGAGAGAGAGAGAGAACAGGAGGTTGTGTGACAGATGAATTTGAGGCAAGTAAATGGAAAAGTGGAGGGATAATGTCAGAGCGAAATTGAGAGGAGAGAGAGAGCATGCTCCAAAAGAAGACGAACACAACAACTTTCAACATTCAGTATAATGGAGGTCTTTGGGCCACTGACCTTTAGATGATTATTGGGTTGCAGATTGCACAGAGTTGCATGATAGAAGAGAGACTGACAGACAGACGATACACACACACACACACACACACACACACACACACACACAGGAGAGAGAGGAAAGAGAGAGAGAGAGAGAGAGAGAGGGGAGGGGCCTGTTGAGAGAGGAGAAAAATTAAGACATGCGATGGAAGTAAAGAAACGAGAGTGGGTGGAAAAGGAAAAGAAAAGAGGAAGGAGTACAGGAAGGAAGACAGGTTCAGAAGATGATGTTGGAAGGAGGGAGAGAGAGAGGTAGGGGAGAAGTCTTGCCAGTGGGGGAGAGGAACAGGTAGATGAAAAAATATGGAGTCTTTCCAGAGTATATATGAAGTGCTAAAACAAATGACATTAAAGACGAAGAAAATAAGAAGTATAATTGATTTTTTTCCACAGTGATCGATAAGCCAACACACATTCCAAACCGCTATACGTTGGACTCTTTTGCACGTTTGCGGCTGTGGTGTGATACTTCTGTGGCCACAAATGCGAAAGCCACGTTTCCCCAACTTGCGATTAACACAGTGTGGAAACGGAAGCTATTTATGTAACACAAGGCATCACAAATTCAGATAAATTCAGATGAATCAAAACTTTACACTTTATCAATGATATTTTGATGGATGAATCAACAAGTAATCTTATTATGCATAAAATATTTATCCACAGTAACAGAAACACTGACATACATATTGTACAATTGTGTTGCTAAAAGAAATTGTAGTCACTTTTAACTAATGTTTTTTAGCACAGTAGTTTTAAGATATTGGGTAATATCATCACAGTTATGGATATAAGATAATAGAGCCTGAAAAAAGAGAAAAATATGCCAATATCAAGTAAAAAGAAATTATTCATGTAATTCTTGTGAGTGACAACACTTACCCAGTCTGGCTTAAGGTAAGTACAGTACCTCCAGAACTGACCCAACCATAGCTTGTACCAGGTGTTGCTTTAGGGAAAAATGCTCACATTTTACCGGCACACACTAATGTTTAAGGACAGAGGAATAATCTAAATTTATAATCATAGCTAATATGTAGGACAAAATAGTGAGGCATATGCCAATACCAAGTAAAAAAAAAAAAAAAAACATTATTTCACTCGCGAGCAGCAACACCCACACCCAGTCGGTGAGAGAGAGAGAGAGAGAGAGAGAGAGAGAGAGAGTGAGAGAGAGAGAGGGAGGAGGGGGGAATGAACTGAATGCATTGTCGGCATCTACTAAATATAAACAAAAACAAATTAACAAGTATAATACTTTAATTATAAATAACTTATAAAAGAATCAAAAGTACTCAGGGTGATTGCTCACATTTCCCGCCAGGAGAGAGAGAGAGAGAGAGAGAGAGAGAGAGAGAGAGATAACGG
>NW_027643007.1:0-22818 GCF_032717465.1 Coenobita brevimanus | reverse complement strand
TAGTGTTTGAACTGTGGAGGATCAGGACGATCCTCCAGGCGCGTCTCCTGTAAACAAACAACGTCTGGCCTGTGTATAGAAAGCAAGATTGCTATATTGTGTAACTTATTCCCAATACCTCTACAATTCCACTGTAGTATAGTGAATGCGGGGGTTTAAGATTTTCGTTGGGGGCCAGTGTGCTTTGTCTTTTTTTGTCGCCACGCCGGCAGGCGGCGACTACCGGGGGACCTATCCCGGTGCTTGTTAATGGAAACCTCCATATTATCATCAATAACTAGGTTCCCAGCCTCCCCCGAGGAAGAGCTAACCTTTCTCTCCCTCGCTGGAGTAGGAACCGGAAGGACATGAGGACGTGACTGTTTCGTGAGGGTGGTCATGTTATTCTTAGTAGGCTTGTCAGGCTTCGTTTTAGGCCGTACTGATGAAGAGGCAGCAGCAGCCTGAGAGTAAGTTGAAGCTTTAGGGATGTCAGTGAGAGAGTTGGAACGGACAGGAGGTCGAGATGGAGATGTACTGTGAGCGGCAGGAGGGAGAAAGACAGGGTCAGTCTGCGTCTCGACAGAGCACATCACAAGATGGGATATTACCGCCGAAGCATAGGACCTATTCGGCTTGGGTGTGGCATGCAACTCCTTAACCTTTTTCCTAGCTTCGTAGTAGGACATACCCTCAGTTGCCTTCACTGTGCAGACTTCCTTCTCCTCCTTCCACTTGGGACAATCCCTAGAGGAAGTGGAGTGAGTACTCTTCCAGTGAAAGCAACGTACTGTCTCTGATGTGCAACTTTCCGCATCATGACCCTGGCTTGCACACTTGCCGCACACTGGCTGGGAAGCCTGACAAGTCTTTCTACCATGCCCATACAGCTGGCATTTCAGGCAACGCACAGGGTTAGGGATGTACGGCCGAACGTGAATAATTTCGTAACCACTAGGAAGAGAAGATTTTGCAAACGTCAAGATGATAGTTGCTGTCTTCATCCTCATGCCTTCCTAGTAGCGAGTTATGAATTTAGCCTCTATGACATCTTGCTGCGCCAATTCACTTACGATCTCGTCCTCGCTCATCACCATGAGATCCCTGCAAGTGACAACACCCTTGCAAGAATTCATGGAGACTGGGATTTTGGCTTCGACATCGTAACAATGAAATTTGCGCAGTTTCAACAAATCCTTTACTTGTGCCGAGTTTACAGTTTTGACCAGGAGATCTCCATTAGCAAGTTTTTTAACTTGTTCGACTTCTCCCGCACAGTGGTCAATCACCTTCTTGATAAGGAAGGGATTGAGACTGGACAGGGGAGTGGAACCTAGCGCATGGATGGTGACGTAGGTCGCATTTGCTACCGGGATATCAAGTGGGGCTCGAGTCTGGCGTCCGTCAGTCTGGGGGTGGTCAGTCCGGTCGTTCCTACTTTCGTCAGGACCACCTCCCCCTTGAAGGGGGGGGAGGCAGGTGTGAGCGTCCGCCATAGTTACCACTTCCCCCTCACGGGGGAAGTGGGAAGAAGGAAAAACAACCAAGGGACAAGGTACCTGGGAAAAAACACCTAGTCTGAGATTACCCTCTCAAACCACTCTCGGGAGGACGCGCCCGTGTGTAACTCACACCCCAGAGCGATCAGTGGGGGGTACACTCCAGAGGTGAGTAAGCAAAGGCAATCTCAGGAAACAGATATAGACACTTACTATATCTCTAAAGGGCTGGGAGGAGAATTAGTACTAGCTAACCTAACTTTATTGAAAAACGCCCTAGTGGCGGAGAAAACAAAGCTAAAGCCGGTGAGGCAACCCTGCAGCTAGAGGAGAGCCAGAGAAACACGTCTTAACTCTCCACGACCATTCATCAAAGTCCGAATTTAATTTTTTTTTTTTTTTTTTTTTTTTTTTTTTTTTTTTTTTTTTTTTTCCCCGGCCTATCAACCATTGGGGCCGAAGCCCCTGGTTATTAAGGCCATGGATATATATATATGTATATACATTTAAACATATATACATATATATACAAACATATATATATACATACATACACACACACACACACACACACACACACACACTTCCATGCATACATACAGACACACTTTCATGCAAACGTACATATATATATAATAATTTTAATCTTATTTATTTATTTTTTTGTATTTTTATTTTTTTAATTTTTTCTTGGTTTTATATTTTTTATACCTTATAATATAAAGACAAACTAATCTAAAGACCCTAAAACTAATCACCTAACAGACAAATCGCTAACCTATACTAAATCCTACAGAGACAAATAGCTAGACCTACACTAATGGTAAAAATACCTCGACTAACAGAACACCATCGACTGCAGATATGTAATGCCTTTCTACATGACATACCTGCACTCATCACCTGGTGACTGTCAGTCGAGGCACAACCTAATATAGGGGACATCAATATATGAAAGGGAACCAGACGAGTCAGGAACATTTCCATATACGTCAGCTGTCGTCCCTAATTAGAATAACTTAAGCAAGATAATATAATGTATTTACATAATTTGTACAAAAAGTGAAGAACCTCGCCCAGCAGACCACCATCGACTGCAAGTGCCCAATACCTTCCTATATTGCACACTTGCACTCATCAGCTGGTGACTGTCAGGCGAGGAACTTGGCTTAATGTAGGGGACATCTATATTAGAAATAGATCGGTGGGAGGAGGAACTATTTAAAATATGTCAACTGTCAACCCTAATTAATATTACAATATATACATATTTACTGTTCATAAAAACCATAACCACGCAGTAAAAAAGTCACATCACTCTGATCAGTCCGGTCTCTCTCAAGAAAGCCATCAATTTATCAGTCATAACAATGTCCCCATCACCCAGGATGGTGGAAAGGGTGAAGGGGACGTCTACTGCGCCGCAGTAATTTATAAGTGAAGCACGTTCACGAATAAATCGCCGACAGCGCAGGATGATATGACTGATAGATAACACCGCATTACAGATGTCACAGTGCGGTGGGAAGCGTCTTTCCATATATGGTTTTATGTGGGTTACAATGGTGGCATTCAGCCGTAGCCGTGCCAACACTTTTTCTTCTAAGCGACTGGGACGGTTGGCAGTGTCCCAGTCGCCCAGGTACGGCTTACAAGTTGGAATATTTAGTCTGGTCCACTGACCTTGCCACAGAAGATTTATTGATTTCTTTCCGAGAGAGAGACTCGACCGTAGATCACGAGGAACGTCCCAAGTCTCCTCGAGCTCTACAGCCGACTTTGCAAGTAAGTCAGCCTGCTCATTGCCGTAGATACGACAATGACCAGGCACCCAGATCAGCGTGAATGACTTGTTGCATGAATGCAACTTATTAACGATGCGGCCCTGGATCTCGTGAGAGTCCGTAGTACAAGATGCAATTGCCTGAAGGGCTGATTTTGAATCTGAAAATATGACAAATGAGTCATGTCTAGAATTGAGAGCATAGTCTATGGCTTTGTCAATAGCAAAAAGTTCTGAAGTAAACACAGATGTATGAGTCGGCAACCGATACCTGAGGGCACATTCAGTCGACCACACACTTGCACCCACACATTCACTCGACTTGGAGCCGTCGGTGTACAATTGATGGGACCCCAAGTGACGAACAATGATGTTACGAAACAAGTGGTGGACCTCCGCCTCCGGCGCCTTGGCCTTTGGTGCTGGGAGCCATGTAACATCGACTGTAAAGCCGGGTGGCTCCCAAGGCGCTATATTTTTAAGCACCAACTTGTCACAGTCACTGGGGTCCACATCAAGCTCCTGAGTCAGTAAGTGGAGGCGAGTGGCAAGTGGCCGACGCACCCCCCGCAGAAGGTGGTGGTATTGACGCCGGGGTTTACTGGCCACATTGCCGATATTACTTTTTCTTAATGTCCTTACACCATAGGACAATGCCAGGTGGTCACGGCGAATACGGAGGGGAGGCACATTCGCCTCCACTTACATACGAGCAACACGGTACACCGACCAGCTCCAAGACACATTCGAAAGCATTTATTCTGTAACACATCCAATCCTTTCAGCGTGGCATCAGATGCCGAGCCATACACCTGTGCGCCATAGTCTAGCTTTGATCGAATAAGGGACTTATACACCATTAATAAAGATTTTCTGTCGGCACCCCAGGTAGTACCCGCTAGGTACTTGAGGACATTTAACGGTTTATCACAACGAGCAAGCAAAGTATTAACGTGAAGTTTAAAATTCATTCTACGATCAAAATGTATTCCTAAAAATTTTACAGAATTTTGAAAAGGTACCGCCTGATTATCCAAAGTTAAGCACAAATTAGGTACGTTACGATTAGTGAAAACTATAGCGGCACACTTACGTACGGAAAACTTAAATCCCCACTGCAAGGCCCATTGGTGGACGGAGTCAAGGGCTGCTTGAATCCGCCCAGCCGAAAATTGTGCATTACGGGAAGAGTGCCATATTGCACAATCGTCAGCGTAGAGTGAGTATTTAAGATTCCTCGGGATGGGAGCTGATGACAGAATATCATTGATCATAATACTAAATAAAGTAGGACTAAGCACACTTCCCTGTGGCACCCCGTTTTCCTGGATAAATATATCCGATGTTACGTTACGGGGCAATTTGACAGAGAAAGTTCTGTCCCTTAAGAAATTTGAAATAAAAACAGGCAAATTTCCTCTTAAACCATAAGCATAGAGCTTCATTAGTATACCGTGTCGCCATGTCATGTCATAGGCTTTATGGATGTCCAAGAACACCCCTATCATGAATTCTTTATTGGCAAATGCCTCTGCAATACAATGCTCCAAATTCATTAAATGATCTAGTGAACTTCTGTATTTACGGAAGCCACATTGTTGATCATTTAACAAATTCTTCGACTCTAAAACAAAAAGAAGCCTATTGTTAACCATTCGTTCCATGACCTTACATAGACAAGAAGTCAACACAATAGGACGAAATGAAGTGGGATTCATAAGACGACCAGCCTCTTTGGGTATCGGTATGACGTGCGCAAAGTGCCATGAGTTTGGGAACGTTCGAGACGCCCAAATCTCATTGTACAATGCTAACATCTTAATCAGGTTGTCCTGATTAAGATGCTGGATCATACCGTACGTGATGGTGTCTGGTCCAGGGCTGGTGTCTTTACAGGATTTAAGGGCAAGGAGCAGTTCATCTAGCGTAAACTCTTGGTTGTACGTCTTCTGTGGCAAAGTCTAATATCTGTAGCTCAGCCGT
This sequence comes from Coenobita brevimanus, assembly GCF_032717465.1. NCBI lineage: Eukaryota > Metazoa > Arthropoda > Malacostraca > Decapoda > Coenobitidae > Coenobita > Coenobita brevimanus. The sequence continues at coordinate 17,574 of NW_027643007.1, read as the reverse complement.
GCGTTTATGATGTTGGAAACGCGGGTCATAATTGGCTGAGCTACTTACATGAGAAAAACTCCTGGCGAGGATGTTAGCAACGTCCACGGGCTCGTCATAGATGTTATTATTCACCTGCAAGGTGGTGACTGGGAAATATGGGCCTTTATTATTTAATATTCTTATGGTGGACCAGACTTTACGTAATGGTGTTGTACGAGTCACCGTGGACACAAAGGACCGCCAGGAGTCACGTTTGGCCCTTCTTATTATTCTCCTTGCCTCAGCCCGTGCCTGTTTGTATGCAATAAAATTTTTCTCAGTGGGCTGACTATCAAAAATCCTGTATCTCCTATTGCGTTTTCTTAATGCTTGTCGGCAATCCGGCGTCCACCAATGTGCTCTATGCTTCGCATGAACTGTAGAAGTCTTGGGAATAGCAGCCTCAGCTGCGTGTAATATGGAAGTAGTTATATTTTCGACCTTAACATCTATGGTCTCCCCAGATATATCTAAATTGGCGATCCTTGAGAAGGATCCCCAATCTGCTTTCTTATAGTTAAATTTTGGAGGTGGAGGGTCCGAAATGATGTCGCGTGTATAAGAAAGACAGATGGGTAAATGATCACTTCCCAAGGAGTCGTCGTAAGGGTCCCATGAGAGATCTTGATGTATACCAGGGGAGGCCAAAGATAAGTCAATGGCCGAAAAGTTACCAGTACGATCATCTACACGAGTCGCTCTACCATCGTTCAGAAGACAGAGGTTGGACTGTAGTATTAGGTCGGCTACTTGCTCCCCACGACCATCGATCCTCAAGCTACCCCATTGATAGTGATGGGCGTTAAAATCGCCCAACACTAACTTATTCCCAGGGAGATGTTCAACTAGTGAATTTAAAGCATCACTATCAATGGGGCCATGTGGAGGACAGTACAGAGAGCAAATAGACAGATACGTGTTATTAAATTTTACTCTGCACGCGACAGCTTCCAGAGTAGAATTTAGAATCACTTCCGTTTGTGGGTGTGATTTATGTGTGTAAATGGCAACTCCGTGACCTTCATATCTTCTATACGAGTGGTAGTGTTTGAACTGTGGAGGATCAGGATGATCCTCCAGGCGCGTCTCCTGTAAACAAACAACGTCTGGCCTGTGTATAGAAAGCAAGATTGCTATATTGTGTAACTTATTCCCAATACTTCTACAATTCCACTGTAGTATAGTGAATGCGGCGGTTTAAGATTTACGAGGGGGGCCAGTGTGTTTAGTTTTTTTATGCCCCCCGCGACCAGAGGAGTGGCTACCGGGGGACCTTTCCCGGTGCTTGCTGATGGAAACCTCCATATTTTGGTCAATAATAAGGCTCCCAGATTTCACCGAGGAAGAGCTATTCTTCCTCTCCCTCGCTGGGCTAGGAGCAGGGAGGACATGAGGACGTGACTGTTTTGGTGAGGGTGGTGAAGTTATGTTTTACAGTCTTGTCAGGCTTCGATTTAGGCTTGACTGACTGAGAAGCAGCAGCAGCCTGAGAGTATGATGAAGCTTTGGGGAGGTCAGTTAGAGAGTTGGATCGTACAGGAGGTTTAGAGGTGGAGGTGGAGGTAGAGTGAGTGACTTGATTAACAAGCACGAGATCAGTCTGTGTCTCCAGCAGTGCACATCACAGGGCGGGACATCACTGCCGAAGCATAGGACCTATTCGGTGTGGGAGTTGCATGCAACTCCTTCACCTTTTCCTTGCTTCGTAGAAAGAGATGCCCTCAGTCGCCTTCACCGCACAGACCTCTTTCTCCTCCTTCCACTTGGGACAATCCCTAGAGGAAGTGAAGTGAGCACCCTTGCAGTGAAAGCAGCTGACACCCTCTGATGTGCAATGGTCAGCATCATGTCCTTGTGTTGCGCACTTGCCACAGACTGATTGAGAAGCCCGACAAGACTTTTCATGGTGTCCATATAACTGACACTTCGTAAACAACGAAGTGGGTTAGGGATGTATGTCCTGACGTTAACAATTTCATACCCCACTTTGATATGGGTTGGGAGAGTCACTTTACCGAAAGTCAATATAACCGTTGCCGTTTTCGTCCTCCTGCCTTCGGAAAATCTAGTTATGAAACGGGCTTCAGTTACATCTTCATGAGCAAGTTCATGTACGATGTCGTCCTCTTCCATGGCCATGAGATCCCTGCAAGTGATGACTCCCTTGCAGGAATTCATGGAGTGAGGGATCGTTGGCACAACATCATAGCAATGGAATTTGCTCATCTTCATCAAATCCTTAACCTGGGACGAATTTGCAGTCTTTACTAGGAGATCTCCGCTAGCAAGTTTTTTGACCTGTTCCACCTCTCCTGCACATCCATCAATCACCTTCTTGATAATGAAGGGATTGAGGCTGGACAGGGAGTGGAACCAACCGCATGGATTAAAACAAACTCGGCATTTTGTACATTAATGTCAAGGCGGGTACGTGTCTGGGGCCGTTCAGTCTGGGGGTAGTCAGTCCGTGAGACAGTCGGGGGTCGGTCAGGACTACCTCCCCCCCTGAAGGGGAGGGAGGCAGCAGTGGCGTCCGCCATAGTTACCACTTCCCCCTTACGGGGGAAGTGGGAAGAAAGAGAAAAACAACCAAGGGAGGATTTGCCCGGGGAACACACACCTAAGTCTGAGATTACCCTCTCAAACCACTCTCGGGAGGACGCGCCCGTGTGTAACTCACGCCCCAGAGCGATCAGTGGGGGGTACACTCCAGAGGTGAGTAAGCAAAGGCAATCTCAGGAAACAGATATAGACACTTACTATATCTCTAAAGGGCTGGGAGGAGAATTAGTACTAGCTAACCTAACTTTATTGAAAAACGCCCTAGTGGCGAAAAAGAAAAAGCTAAAGCCGGTGAGGCAACCCTGCAGCTAGAGGAGAGCCAGAGAAACACGTCTGTACACTCCACGACCATGCATCAAAGTCCCCCGTGATTTTTTTTTTTTTTTTTTTTTTTTTTCGGCCTATCAACCATTGGGGCCGAAGCCCCAGGTTATTAAGGCCGTGAATATATATATATATATGTATATACATTTAAACATATATACATATATATACAAACATATATATATACACACACACACACACACACACACACACACACACACACACACACACTTCCATGCATACATACAGACACATTTTCATGCAAACGTACATATATATATAATAATTTTAATCTTATTTAATTTTTTTTTTTGTATTTTTATTTTTTTTTAATTTTTTCTTGGTTTTATATTTTTTATACCTTATAATATAAAGACAAACTAATCTAAAGACCCTAAAACTAATCACCTAACAGACAAATCGCTAACCTATACTAAATCCTACAGAGACAAATAACTAGACCTACACTAATGGTAAAAATACCTCGACTAACAGAACACCATCGACTGCAGATATGTAATGCCTTTCTACATTACATACCTGCACTCATCACCTGGTGACTGTCAGTCGAGGCACAACCTAATATAGGGGACATCAATATATGAAAGGGAACCAGACGAGTCAGGAACATTTCCATATACGTCAGCTGTCGTCCCTAATTAGAATAACTTAAGCAAGATAATATAATGTATTTACATAATTTGTACAAAAAGTGAAGAACCTCGCCCAGCAGACCACCATCGACTGCAAGTGCCCAATACCTTCCTATATTGCACACTTGCACTCATCAGCTGGTGACTGTCAGGCGAGGAACTTGGCTTAATGTAGGGGACATCTATATTAGAAATAGATCGGTGGGAGGAGGAACTATTTAAAATATGTCAACTGTCAACCCTAATTAATATTACAATATATACATATTTACTCTTCATAAAAACCATAACCACACAGTAAAAAAGTCACATCACTCTGATCAGTCCGGTCTCTCTCAAGAAAGCCATCAATTTATCAGTCATAACAATGTCCCCATCACCCAGGATGGTGGAAAGGGTGAAGGGGACGTCTACTGCGCCGCAGTAATTTATAAGTGAAGCACGTTCACGAATAAATCGCCGACAGCGCAGGATGATATGACTGATAGATAACACCGCATTACAGATGTCACAGTGCGGTGGGAAGCGTCTTTCCATATATGGTTTTATGTGGGTTAAAATGGTGGCATTCAGCCGTAACCGTGCCAACACTTTTTCTTCTAGGCGACTGGGACGGTTGGCAGTGTCCCAGTCGCCCAGGTACGGCTTACAAGTTGGAATATTTAGTCTGGTCCACTGACCTTGCCACAGAAGATTTATTGATTTCTTTCCGAGAGATAGACTCGACCGTAGATCACGAGGAACGTCCCAAGTCTCCTCGAGCTCTACAGCCGACTTTGCAAGTAAGTCAGCCTGCTCATTGCCGTAGATACGACAATGACCAGGCACCCAGATCAGCGTGAATGACTTGTTGCATGAATGCAACTTATTAACGATGCGGCCCTGGATCTCGTGAGAGTCCGTAGTACAAGATGCAATTGCCTGAAGGGCTGATTTTGAATCTGAAAATATGACAAATGAGTCGTGTCTAGAATTGAGAGCATAGTCTATGGCTTTGTCAATAGCAAAAAGTTCTGAAGTAAACACAGATGTATGAGTCGGCAACCGATACCTGAGGGCACATTCAGTCGACCACACACTTGCACCCACACATTCACTCGACTTGGAGCCGTCGGTGTACAATTGATGGGACCCCAAGTGACGAACAATGATGTTACGAAACAAGTGGTGGACCTCCGCCTCCGGCGCCTTGGCCTTTGGTGCTGGGAGCCATGTAACATCGACTGTAAAGCCGGGTGGCTCCCAAGGCGCTATATTTTTAAGCACCAACTTGTCACAGTCACTGGGGTCCACATCAAGCTCCTGAGTCAGTAAGTGGAGGCGAGTGGCAAGTGGCCGACGCACCCCCCGCAGAAGGTGGTGGTATTGACGCAGGGGGGTACAGGCCACATTGCCGATATTACTTTTCCTTAACGTCCTTATGCCGTAGGACAATGCCAGGTGGTCACGGCGAATACGGAGGGGAGGCACATTCGCCTCCACTTCCATACGAGCTACACGGGTACACCGGACAGCTCCAAGACACATTCGCAAACATTTATTCTGTAACACATCCAATCCTTTCAGAGTGGCATCGGATGCCGAGCCATACACCTGTGCGCCATAGTCTAGCTTTGATCGAATAAGGGACTTATACACCATTAATAAAGATTTTCTGTCGGCACCCCAGGTAGTACCCGCTAGGTACTTGAGGACATTTAACGGTTTATCACAACGAGCAAGCAAAGTATTAACGTGAAGTTTAAAATTCATTCTACGATCAAAATGTATTCCTAAAAATTTTACAGAATTTTGAAAAGGTACCGCCTGATTATCCAAAGTTAAGCACAAATTAGGTACGTTACGATTAGTGAAAACTATAGCGGCACACTTACGTACGGAAAACTTAAATCCCCACTGCAAGGCCCATTGGTGGACGGAGTCAAGGGCTGCTTGAATCCGCCCAGCCGAAAATTGTGCATTACGGGAAGAGTGCCATATTGCACAATCGTCAGCGTAGAGTGAGTATTTAAGATTCCTCGGGATGGGAGCTGATGACAGAATATCATTGATCATAATACTAAATAAAGTAGGACTAAGCACACTTCCCTGCGGCACCCCGTTTTCCTGGATAAATATATCCGATGTTACGTTACGGGGCAATTTGACAGAGAAAGTTCTGTCCCTTAAGAAATTTGAAATAAAAACAGGCAAATTTCCTCTTAAACCATAAGCATAGAGCTTCATTAGTATACCGTGTCGCCATGTCATGTCATAGGCTTTATGGATGTCCAAGAACACCCCTATCATGAATTCTTTATTGGCAAATGCCTCTGCAATACAATGCTCCAAATTCATTAAATGATCTAGTGAACTTCTGTATTTACGGAAGCCACATTGTTGATCATTTAACAAATTCTTCGACTCTAAAACAAAAAGAAGCCTATTGTTAACCATTCGTTCCATGACCTTACATAGACAAGAAGTCAACACAATAGGACGAAATGAAGTGGGATTCATAAGACGACCAGCCTCTTTGGGTATCGGTATGACGTGCGCAAAGTGCCATGAGTTTGGGAACGTTCGAGACGCCCAAATCTCATTGTACAATGCTAACATCTTAATCAGGTTGTCCTGATTAAGATGCTGGATCATACCGTACGTGATGGTGTCTGGTCCAGGGCTGGTGTCTTTACAGGATTTAAGGGCAAGGAGCAGTTCATCTAGCGTAAACTCTTGGTTGTACGGGGAGTTTACGTCTTCTGTGGCAAAGTCTAATATCTGTAGCTCAGCCGTGCGTTTATGATGTTGGAAACGCGGGTCATAATTGGCTGAGCTACTTACATGAGAAAAACTCCTGGCGAGGATGTTAGCAACGTCCACGGGCTCGTCATAGATGTTATTATTTATGTGCAAAGTGGTGACTGGGAAATATGGGCCTTTATTATTTAATATTCTTATGGTGGACCAGACTTTACGTAATGGTGTTGTACGAGTCACCGTGGACACAAAGGACCGCCAGGAGTCACGTTTGGCCCTTCTTATTATTCTCCTTGCCTCAGCCCGTGCCTGTTTGTATGCAATAAAATTTTTCTCAGTGGGCTGACTATCAAAAATCCTGTATCTCCTATTGCGTTTTCTTAATGCTTGTCGGCAATCCGGCGTCCACCAATGTGCTCTATGCTTCGCATGAACTGTAGAAGTCTTGGGAATAGCAGCCTCAGCTGCGTGTAATATGGAAGTAGTTATATTTTCGACCTTAACATCTATGGTCTCCCCAGATATATCTAAATTGGCGATCCTTGAGAAGGATCCCCAATCTGCTTTCTTATAGTTAAATTTTGGAGGTGGAGGGTCCGAAATGATGTCGCGTGTATAAGAAAGACAGATGGGTAAATGATCACTTCCCAAGGAGTCGTCGTAAGGGTCCCATGAGAGATCTTGATGTATACCAGGGGAGGCCAAAGATAAGTCAATGGCCGAAAAGTTACCAGTACGATCATCTACACGAGTCGCTCTACCATCGTTCAGAAGACAGAGGTTGGACTGTAGTATTAGGTCGGCTACTTGCTCCCCACGACCATCGATCCTCAAGCTACCCCATTGATAGTGATGGGCGTTAAAATCGCCCAACACTAACTTATTCCCAGGGAGATGTTCAACTAGTGAATTTAAAGCATCACTATCAATGGGGCCATGTGGAGGACAGTACAGAGAGCAAATAGACAGATACGTGTTATTAAATTTTACTCTGCACGCGACAGCTTCCAGAGTAGAATTTAGAATCACTTCCGTTTGTGGGTGTGATTTATGTGTGTATATGGCTACTCCGTGACCTTCATATCTTCTATACGAGTGGTAGTGTTTGAACTGTGGAGGATCAGGGTGATCCTCCAGGCGCGTCTCCTGTAAACAAACAACGTCTGGCCTGTGTATAGAAAGCAAGATTGCTATATTGTGTAACTTATTCCCAATACTTCTACAATTCCACTGTAGTATAGTGAATGCGGCGGTTTAAGATTTCCGTTGGGGGCCAGTGTGTTTAGTTTTATGCCCCCGCGACCAGGCGAGTGGCTACCGGTGGACCTATCCCGGTGCTTGCTGACGGAAACCTCCATATTTTGGTCAATAACAAGGTTCCCAGATTCCACCGAGGAAGAGCTATTCTTCCTCTCCCTCGCTGGGCTAGGAGCAGGAAGGACATGAGGACGTGGCTTTGAAAGGGTGGTCAAGTTATGTTTTACAAGTCTTGTCAGGCTTCGATTTAGGCTTGACTGACTGAGAAGCAGCAGCAGCCTGAGAGTATGATGAAGCTTTGGGGAGGTCAGTTAGAGAGTTGGATCGTACAGGAGGTTTAGAGGTGGAGGTGGAGGTAGAGTGAGTGACTTGATTAACAAGCACGAGATCAGTCTGTGTCTCCAGCAGTGCACATCACAGGGCGGGACATCACTGCCGAAGCATAGGACCTATTCGGTGTGGGAGTTGCATGCAACTCCTTCACCTTTTTCCTTGCTTCGTAGAAAGAGACACCCTCAGTCGCCTTCACCGCACAGACCTCTTTCTCCTCCTTCCACTTGGGACAATCCCTAGAGGAAGTGAAGTGAGCACCCTTGCAGTGAAAGCAGCTGACACCCTCTGATGTGCAATGGTCAGCATCATGACCTTGTGTTGCACACTTGCCACAGACTGATTGAGAAGCCCGACAAGACTTTTCATGGTGTCCATATAACTGACACTTCGTAAACAACGAAGTGGGTTGGGGATGTATGTCCTTACATTAACAATTTCATAGCCCACTTTGATATGGGTTGGGAGAGTCACTTTGCCGAAAGTCAATATAACAGTGGCCGTCTTCGTCCTCCTGCCCTCGGAAAATCTAGTGATGAAACGGGCTTCAATTACATCTTCATGAGCAAGTTCCTGTATGATGTCGTCCTCTTCCATGGCCATGAGATCCCTGCAAGTGATGACTCCCTTGCAGGAATTCATGGATGTTGGGATCTTGGCCTCGACATCATAGCAATGGAATTTGCTCATCTTCATCAAATCCTTAACCTGGGACGAATTGCATGTCTTTACTAGGAGGTCTCCATTAGCAAGTTTTTTGACCTGTTCCACCTCTCCTGCACATCCATCAATCACCTTCTTGATAATGAAGGGATTGAGGCTGGACAGGGGAGTGGAACCAACCGCATGAATTAAAACAAACTCAGCATTTTGTACATTAATGTCAAGGCGGGTATCGAGTCTGGGGCCGTTCAGTCTGGGGGTAGTCAGTCCGTTGAGACAGTCGGGGGTCGGTCAGGACTACCTCCCCCCTGAAGGGGGGAGGCAGCAGTGGCGTCCGCCATAGTTACCACTTCCCCCTTACGGGGGAAGTGGGAAGAAAGAGAAAAACAACCAAGGGAGGATTTGCCCGGGGAACACACACCTAAGTCTGAGATTACCCTCTCAAACCACTCTCGGGAGGACGCGCCCGTGTGTAACTTCACGCCCCAGAGCGATCAGTGGGGGGTACACTCCAGAGGTGAGTAAGCAAAGGCAATCTCAGTTTAACAGATATAGACACTTACTGTTCAAGACTAACAGGGAGGGGAGGAGAATTAGTACTAGCTAACCTAACTTTATTGAAAAACGTCCCTAGAAGGGCGAAAAAGAAAAAGCTAATGCCGGTGAGGCAACCCTGCAGCTAGAGGAGAGCCAGAGAAACACGTCTGAACACTCCACGACCATGCATCAAAGTCCCGTGAACTTTTTTTTTTTTCTTTTTTTTTTTTTTTTTTTTTCCGGCCTATCAACCATTGGGGCCGAAGCCCCTGGTTATTAAGGCCATTTATATATATATATATGTATATACATTTAAACATATATACATATATATACAAACATATATATATACATACACACACACACACACACACACACACACACACACACACACACACACACACTTCAATGCATACATACAGACACACTTTCATGCAAACGTACATATATATATAATAATTTTAATCTTTTTTATTTATTTTTTTGTAGTTTTATTTTTATTATTTTTATTAATTTTTTATATTTTTATACATTTAATAAATATAAAAAAAAAAAAAAAAAAAAAATGCCTAATTATAAAGACCCTAAAACTAATCACCTAACAGACAAATCGCTAACCTATACTAAATCCTAAGAGACAAATAACTAGACCTACACTAATGGTAAAAAAGCCTCGACTAACAGAACACCATCGACTGCAGATATGTAATGCCTTTCTACATTACATACCTGCACTCATCACCTGGTGACTGTCAGTCGAGGCACAACCTAATATAGGGGACATCAATATATGAAAGGGAACCAGACGAGTCAGGAACATTTCCATATACGTCAGCTGTCGTCCCTAATTAGAATAACTTAAGCAAGATAATATAATGTATTTACATAATTTGTACAAAAAGTGAAGAACCTCGCCCAGCAGACCACCATCGACTGCAAGTGCCCAATACCTTCCTATATTGCACACTTGCACTCATCAGCTGGTGACTGTCAGGCGAGGAACTTGGCTTAATGTAGGGGACATCTATATTAGAAATAGATCGGTGGGAGGAGGAACTATTTAAAATATGTCAACTGTCAACCCTAATTAATATTACAATATATACATATTTACTCTTCATAAAAACCATAACCACACAGTAAAAAAGTCACATCACTCTGATCAGTCCGGTCTCTCTCAAGAAAGCCATCAATTTATCAGTCATAACAATGTCCCCATCACCCAGGATGGTGGAAAGGGTGAAGGGGACGTCTACTGCGCCGCAGTAATTTATAAGTGAAGCACGTTCACGAATAAATCGCCGACAGCGCAGGATGATATGACTGATAGATAACACCGCATTACAGATGTCACAGTGCGGTGGGAAGCGTCTTTCCATATATGGTTTTATGTGGGTTACAATGGTGGCATTCAGCCGTAGCCGTGCCAACACTTTTTCTTCTAGGCGACTGGGACGGTTGGCAGTGTCCCAGTCGCCCAGGTACGGCTTACAAGTTGGAATATTTAGTCTGGTCCACTGACCTTGCCACAGAAGATTTATTGATTTCTTTCCGAGAGATAGACTCGACCGTAGATCACGAGGAACGTCCCAAGTCTCCTCGAGCTCTACAGCCGACTTTGCAAGTAAGTCAGCCTGCTCATTGCCGTAGATACGACAATGACCAGGCACCCAGATCAGCGTGAATGACTTGTTGCATGAATGCAACTTATTAACGATGCGGCCCTGGATCTCGTGAGAGTCCGTAGTACAAGATGCAATTGCCTGAAGGGCTGATTTTGAATCTGAAAATATGACAAATGAGTCATGTCTAGAATTGAGAGCATAGTCTATGGCTTTGTCAATAGCAAAAAGTTCTGAAGTAAACACAGATGTATGAGTCGGCAACCGATACCTGAGGGCACATTCAGTCGACCACACACTTGCACCCACACATTCACTCGACTTGGAGCCGTCGGTGTACAATTGATGGGACCCCAAGTGACGAACAATGATGTTACGAAACAAGTGGTGGACCTCCGCCTCCGGCGCCTTGGCCTTTGGTGCTGGGAGCCATGTAACATCGACTGTAAAGCCGGGTGGCTCCCAAGGCGCTATATTTTTAAGCACCAACTTGTCACAGTCACTGGGGTCCACATCAAGCTCCTGAGTCAGTAAGTGGAGGCGAGCGGCAAGTGGCCGACGCACCCCCCGCAGAAGGTGGTGGTATTGACGCAGGGGGGTACAGGCCACATTGCCGATATTACTTTTCCTTAATGTTCGTAGTCCATACGAAAATGCCAGGTGGTCACGGCGAATACGGAGGGGAGGCACATTCGCCTCCACTTCCATACGAGCTACACGGGTACACCGGACAGCTCCAAGACACATTCGCAAGCATTTATTCTGTAACACATCCAATCCTTTCAGCGTGGCATCAGATGCCGAGCCATACACCTGTGCGCCATAGTCTAGCTTTGATCGAATAAGGGACTTATACACCATTAATAAAGATTTTCTGTCGGCACCCCAGGTAGTACCCGCTAGGTACTTGAGGACATTTAACGGTTTATCACAACGAGCAAGCAAAGTATTAACGTGAAGTTTAAAATTCATTCTACGATCAAAATGTATTCCTAAAAATTTTACAGAATTTTGAAAAGGTACCGCCTGATTATCCAAAGTTAAGCACAAATTAGGTACGTTACGATTAGTGAAAACTATAGCGGCACACTTACGGACGGAAAACTTAAATCCCCACTGCAAGGCCCATTGGTGGACGGAGTCAAGGGCTGCTTGAATCCGCCCAGCCGAAAATTGTGCATTACGGGAAGAGTGCCATATTGCACAATCGTCAGCGTAGAGTGAGTATTTAAGATTCCTCGGGATGGGAGCTGATGACAGAATATCATTGATCATAATACTAAATAAAGTAGGACTAAGCACACTTCCCTGTGGCACCCCGTTTTCCTGGATAAATATATCCGATGTTACGTTACGGGGCAATTTGACAGAGAAAGTTCTGTCCCTTAAGAAATTTGAAATAAAAACAGGCAAATTTCCTCTTAAACCATAAGCATAGAGCTTCATTAATATACCGTGTCGCCAGGTCATGTCATAGGCTTTATGGATGTCCAGGAACACCCCTATCATGAATTCTTTATTGGCAAATGCCTCTGCAATACAATGCTCCAAATTCATTAAATGATCTAGTGAACTTCTGTATTTACGGAAGCCACATTGTTGATCATTTAACAAATTCTTCGACTCTAAAACAAAAAGAAGCCTATTGTTAACCATACGTTCCATGACCTTACATAGACAAGAAGTCAACACAATAGGACGAAATGAAGTGGGATTCATAAGACGACCAGCCTCTTTGGGTATCGGTATGACGTGCGCAAAGTGCCATGAGTTTGGGAACGTTCGAGACGCCCAAATCTCATTGTACAATGCTAACATCTTAATCAGGTTGTCCTGATTAAGATGCTGGATCATACCGTACGTGATGGTGTCTGGTCCAGGGCTGGTGTCTTTACAGGATTTAAGGGCAAGGAGCAGTTCATCTAGCGTAAACTCTTGGTTGTACGGGGAGTTTACGTCTTCTGTGGCAAAGTCTAATATCTGTAGCTCAGCCGTGCGTTTATGATGTTGGAAACGCGGGTCATAATTGGCTGAGCTACTTACATGAGAAAAACTCCTGGCGAGGATGTTAGCAACGTCCACGGGCTCGTCATAGGTGGTGTTATTCACCTGCAAGGTGGTGACAGGGAAAGTATGGGCGTTTATTATTTAATAATCTTATAGTGGACCAGACTTTATTTAATGGTGTTGTACGAGTCACCGTGGACACAAAGGACCGCCAGGAGTCACGTTTAGCCCTTCTTATTATTCTCCTTGCCTCAGCCCGTGCCTGTTTGTATGCAATAAAATTTTCCTCAGTGGGCTGACTATCAAAAATCCTGTATCTCCTATTGCGTTTTCTTAATGCTTGTCGGCAATCCGGCGTCCACCAATGTGCTCTATGCTTCGCATGAACTGTAGAAGTCTTGGGAATAGCAGCCTCAGCTGCGTGTAATATGGATTGGGTTATATTTTCGACCTTAACATCTATGGTCTCCCCAGATATATCTAAATTGGCGATCCTTGAGAAGGATCCCCAATCTGCTTTCTTATAGTTAAATTTTGGAGGTGGAGGGTCCGAAATGATGTCGCGTGTATAAGAAAGACAGATGGGTAAATGATCACTTCCCAAGGAGTCGTCGTAAGGGTCCCATGAGAGATCTTGATGTATACCAGGGGAGGCCAAAGATAAGTCAATGGCCGAAAAGTTACCAGTACGATCATCTACACGAGTCGCTCTACCATCGTTCAGAAGACAGAGGCTGGACTGTAGTATTAGGTCGGCTACTTGCTCCCCACGACCATCGATCCTCAAGCTACCCCATTGATAGTGATGGGCGTTAAAATCGCCCAACACTAACTTATTCCCAGGGAGATGTTCAACTAGTGAATTTAAAGCATCACTATCAATGGGGCCATGTGGAGGACAGTACAGAGAGCAAATAGACAGATACGTGTTATTAAATTTTACTCTGCACGCGACAGCTTCCAGAGTAGAATTTAGAATCACTTCCGTTTGTGGGTGTGATTTATGTGTGTAAATGGCAACTCCGTGACCTTCATATCTTCTATACGAGTGGTAGTGTCTGAACTGTGGAGGATCAGGATGATCCTCCAGGCGCGTCTCCTGTAAACAAACAACGTCTGGCCTGTGTATTGACAGCAAGATTGCTATATCTTGTAACTTATTCCCAATACCTCTACAATTCCACTGTAATACAGTGAAAGCGACGGTTTAAGATTTACGTTGGGGGCCAGTGTGTTTAGGCTTTTTTGCCGCCCGCCAGAAGGCGAGCGACTACCGGTGGACCTATCCCGGTGCTTGCTTACGGAAACCTCCATATTTTCATCAATTACGAGGTTCCCAGGTTCCACCGAGGAAGAGCTACCCTTCCTCTCCCTCGCTGGGCCAGGAGTAGGAAGAACATGAGGACGTGACTTGGTAAGGGTGGTCATATTACTCTTACAAGAGTTGTCAGGCTTCGTTTTAGGCTTGACTGACTGAGAAGCAGCAGCAGCCTGAGAGTAGGAAGTTGTAACAGGGGTATCAGGTTGAGAAGTGGATTGGACAGGAGGCTGAGATGGAGAGGTAGAATGTGTGACAAGAGGAACCGGTTCAGGGTCAGTCTGTGTCCCAGCAGAGCACATCACGGGACGGGACATCACCGCCGAAGCATAGGACCTATTCGGCGTAGGAGTTGCATGCAACTGCTTCACCTTTTCCTTGCTTCATAGTAGGAGACACCCTCAGTTGCCTTCACCGTGCAGACCTCTTTCTCCTCCTTCCACTTGGGACAGTCCCTAGAGGAAGTGGAGTGAGCACCCTTACAGTGGAAGCAACAGATAGTCTCTGATGTGCATTGCTCAGCATCGTGACCCTGTGTTGCACATTTGCCACACACTGACTGTGAAGCCCGACAACTCTTAGCAATGTGCCCATATAATTGACACTTCATGCAACGGAGTGGGTTGGGGATATAAGGTCTGACATTAACAATTTCATAGCCAACTTTGACATGTGCTGGGAGTGAAACTTTGCCGAAAGTCAAAACAATGGTGGCCGTCTTCGTCTTTATGCCTTCGGAAAATCTAGTTATAAACCGGGCATCGATGACATCTTGCTGAGCAAGTTCCTCTATGATTTCTTCCTCACTCATCACCATGAGATCCCTGCAAGTGATAACCCCCTTGCAGGAATTCATGGATGTTGGGATCTTGGCCTCGACATCATAGCAGTGGAATTTGCGCAGCTTTAACAAGTCCTTAACTTGGGAGGAATTACATGTCTTAACAAGGAGGTCTCCATTCACAAGTTTTATAACTAGTTCCACCTCCCCAGCACAGCCATCAATAACCTTCTTAATCATGAAGGGATTGAGACTGCTCAAGGGAGTGGAACCTAGAGCATGGATAATTACAAATTCAGCATTTTTAACATTTATGTCAAGAGGCAATCGAGTCTGGGGCCGTTCTGTCTGGGGGCTGTCAGTCCGTTGATCGGTCAGGGGTCGGTCAGGACCACCTCCCCCCCTGAGGGGGGGAGAGGCAGTAGGGGCGTCCTCCATAGTACCACTCCCCCCTAGCGGGGAAGTGGGAAGAAGGAGAGAAAACAAGCAAAGGACAAACAGCCGGGGACCACACACCTAAGTCTGAGGTTGCCCTCTCAAACCACTCCAGGGAGGCCCGACCGTGTTTCTTCACGCCCCAGAGCGATCAGTGGGGGGGACCCTCCGTGGGCGATAAGCAAAGGTAAACTCAGTTTATTTGAACAGACACCTACTGTTCAAGACTAACAGGGAGGGGAGGTAACTGAGTACTAGCTAAACCTAAACGTCACCAGAAGGGTGAAAAAAAAAAGAAGCTAATGCCGGTAAGGCAGCCCTGAATACTAGAGAAGAGCGCAGCGAAAAACACGTCTACACTCTCCACGACCATGCATCAAAGTCCGAATTTAATGTTTTTTTTTTTTTTTTTTTTCCGGCCTATCAACCATTGGGGCCGAAGCCCCTGGTTATTAAGGCCATTTATATATATATATATGTATATACATTTAAACATATATACATATATATACAAACATATATATATACATACACATATATATACACACACACACACACACACACACACACACACACACACACACACTTCCATGCATACATACAGACACATTTTCATGCAAACGTACATATATATATAATAATTTTAATCTTATTTAATTTTTTTTTTTGTATTTTTATTTTTTTAATTTTTTCTTGGTTTTATATTTTTTATACCTTATAATATAAAGACAAACTAATCTAAAGACCCTAAAACTAATCACCTAACAGACAAATCGCTAACCTATACTAAATCCTACAGAGACAAATAACTAGACCTACACTAATGGTAAAAATACCTCGACTAACAGAACACCATCGACTGCAGATATGTAATGCCTTTCTACATTACATACCTGCACTCATCACCTGGTAACTGTCAGTCGAGGCACAACCTAATATAGGGGACATCAATATATGAAAGGGAACCAGACGAGTCAGGAACATTTCCATATACGTCAGCTGTCGTCCCTAATTAGAATAACTTAAGCAAGATAATATAATGTATTTACATAATTTGTACAGAAAGTGAAGAACCTCGCCCAGCAGACCACCATCGACTGCAAGTGCCCAATACCTTCCTATATTGCACACTTGCACTCATCAGCTGGTGACTGTCAGGCGAGGAACTTGGCTTAATGTAGGGGACATCAATATTAGAAATAGATCGGTGGGAGGAGGAACTATTTAAAATATGTCAACTGTCAACCCTAATTAATATTACAATATATACATATTTACTCTTCATAAAAACCATAACCACACAGTAAAAAAGTCACATCACTCTGATCAGTCCGGTCTCTCTCAAGAAAGCCATCAATTTATCAGTCATAACAATGTCCCCATCACCCAGGATGGTGGAAAGGGTGAAGGGGACGTCTACTGCGCCGCAGTAATTTATAAGTGAAGCACGTTCACGAATAAATCGCCGACAGCGCAGGATGATATGACTGATAGATAACACCGCATTACAGATGTTACAGTGCGGTGGGAAGCGTCTTTCCATATATGGTTTTATGTGGGTTAAAATGGTGGCATTAAGCCGCAACCGTGCCAACACTTTTTCTTCTAGGCGACTGGGACGGTTGGCAGTGTCCCAGTCGCCCAGGTACGGCTTACAAGTTGGAATATTTAGTCTGGTCCACTGACCTTGCCACAGAAGATTTATTGATTTCTTTCCGAGAGAGAGACTCGACCGTAGATCACGAGGAACGTCCCAAGTCTCCTCGAGTTCTACAGCCGACTTTGCAAGTAAGTCAGCCTGCTCATTGCCGTAGATACGACAATGACCAGGCACCCAGATCAGCGTGAATGACTTGTTGCATGAATGCAACTTATTAACGATGCGGCCCTGGATCTCGTGAGAGTCCGTAGTACAAGATGCAATTGCCTGAAGGGCTGATTTTGAATCTGAAAAAATGACAAATGAGTCATGCCTAGAATTGAGAGCATAGTCTATGGCTTTGTCAATAGCAAAAAGTTCTGAAGTAAACACAGATGTATGAGTCGGCAACCGATACCTGAGGGCACATTCAGTCGACCACACACTTGCACCCACACATTCACTCGACTTGGAGCCGTCGGTGTACAATTGATGGGACCCCAAGTGACGAACAATGATGTTACGAAACAAGTGGTGGACCTCCGCCTCCGGCGCCTTGGCCTTTGGTGCTGGGAGCCATGATACATCCACTGTAAAGCTGGGTGGCTCCCAAGGCGCTATATTTTTAAGCACCAACTTGTCACAGTCACTGGGGTCGACACCAAGCTCCTGAGTCAGTAAGTGGA
>NW_027643006.1:2500-4995 GCF_032717465.1 Coenobita brevimanus | reverse complement strand
TCACTAGCAACCTTAATTTCATAACTTCTCTTTGCTTTTCTTATCTCCCCCTTTACTTCTCTATTTAAAATTGTGTACCGGTTACGTAAGTGTTCCTCTCCACGTTTTATTTTTCTATATATTCCTTTCCTTTGGCCTATGAGAGATTTTAATCTGTTATTTAACCATCTTGGTTCTGAATTATTCGTTCTAAACGGTTTTGAAGGGATATATCTATCTTGGCCTCCGTGTATTATATTTATTAACTCGTTATACTTCTCACTGGTTGAACTTCTGGTTGGTACTGCAGCTGAGTTAATTCCCGTGACCTGGACTACATTCCTATCTACCACCTCCCCCCTCACAGACACCTGACGGACATTCCCACGTGTTTCCTGCGCCAGACCTATGACCTGGGGTTCCTCACTGACCTGGCATTCCCTCAAATAGCTAATCTCCCTGTGGAATACCGTTCGATAATAAGCTCTTAAGCCATCGAAATCTCCTAGACGAAAATTAGGAACGGTGGAACAGACATCCCAAATAAATCTGAACTTAATTTCTTCATGATCGCTATTCCCAAGTCGTCCACCAACCTCTATATTACTAATGATATTTTCTTTATTAGCTAAAACCAAATCTAGTATATTATTACCTCTGGTGGGCTCCCTGATATACTGATAAAGAAAATTATCTTGTACTACCTCTAGAAATTCCTCTGACTCTGCATCCCCTGTCTGATTTCTCCAATCTATCCTTGGTAGATTAAGGTCCCCTACAATTATTACTAAGCTGGACTGTGATGCTTTCCCAATTTCCTCCCAAAGGTATTTACTATCAGCTCTACTTAATTTAGGAGATCTGTAAATTGCTCCTAACACTAATTTCTCCCTATTGTTACTAATTTCAACCCAGACACTTTCTGTGTCCCTATTTACTTTAATGTCTACTTTATTGTAACAGTTTAATGAATCCTTTACATAAATAGCTACCCCTCCCCCCTTTCTTCCCTGACGGTTTGACACAAAAATATTATAGCCTTTTATCTGATATTCTTCTAAAAATTCTCGTGTGTCCGTATTCATCCAAGTTTCACTAATAACGGCAATGTCTATTTTCTCTGTACAAATTAAAGCACTCAGTTCATCCATTTTATTACGTGAACTCCGGCTGTTTGTGTAGTACACTTTCAGATTATTGCTAGTAGTTATGCCTTTACCTTGGCATTTACTGTTATTTATTTTATTACTAACTGGGAAACTCTTTACTTTACTAATATAACAATTTTTTGTACTATCGCTTATCGCCCTTCTATCATCGCTTGTTCTATCATCTATCATCGCCTGCTCAATTTGAGGTGCCTGAGTGGATGTATCTACACTATTGGTTGAACTTTTTGTTCTTAATTTTGCAAGTATTGATGCATCTATCCAAACATGGTAATAATGATTTCTGAGTGTAGTTGCTGCATCTTCCTGTACACCTACTTCTCAATCTCGAAAAATCCCTCCAACTCCCTATCTATCATTCCAGCTAAAACAGTAACTCCCTGCCTGTTAAGATGAGTCCCATCCCAACTACACAAGGCACTCCGTCCATAAAACCGGTCCCAGCTGTCTATGAAAGGTATTGCATTATCTTTGCAATACCTTTCAAGGCGGCAATTAAACCCTATTGCCCTGCTCAACCATTCCCTTCCAACCCGCCACCTTGGTAAAACACCAAGCACTACAGGGGTTCCTCCCCTCTCCCTAACCTTTTCTAACATCAACTTCTACCTTTGCCACAGTACCTCACTCTTACGGCTAGTAATATCATTGCCTCCTACACTGAGGCACACAGTGGGTTTGTCACCACTTTCCTTTACGATATTTGAAATTTTTTCTACCACATTAGCCACCCTGGCCCCTGGAAGACACACATGTTTAGCTAGTGGAGTATACATGTCACTGTTCATATATCTAACCTGGGAGTCTCCAACAACAACAACTATTTTCTTACCTTTCTTGTTCTGATTCATCATCATCACCTATTAATCAGTCAGTCAGTCAGTCAGTCACTGATCATCATCATCATTATCATCATCATCATCACAACCATCCCTACATCACCACCACCACCACCATCATCATCATCCACATTCCAACCACCCCTACATCATCACCATCATCATCATCATCTTCATCATTTTACCCCAGGTGTCCACATCATGCAAAATATGAAGAGAAACCCAAGCGAAAAAAAAAAAAAAAAAAAAAAAAAACGAAAAATTACTTTCTTTTTACCACTAGAAAAATAACAGCGTCTTCCTTCAAAAGTGCCCGTCTCAAAAAAAAAAAAAAAAAAAAGAAGAAAGAAAGAAAGAAAGAAAAAGAAAAAGCTGACTGAACGAGAGAAGAAATGGTTAAGGAGAGGGGGAGTCTTTTGGATACATATCATCATCATCATCATCATCATCAGCAGCAGCAGCAGCAGCAGCAGCAGCAGCAGCAAAAGCAGCAGCAGCAGCAGCAGCA
>NW_027643005.1:107500-177500 GCF_032717465.1 Coenobita brevimanus | reverse complement strand
GATATAGGTGACGATACACGACTATTAAAATTACATCCATTTCCCTTATTTTCTACAATTTCTTTGGCCTACAACGCTTCCTGGCTGACCGTAAGATATCCCCGTGTCCTAATTTAGTCACCTTAATGGCAAAAACAGCAAAACCCAACACTTGCAGAAAGAGGAGAAGCCTACACACCATCACTACCCCCTAACCAGCAAAACGACGTCTATTGCCCTCATCTGTTGAATCTATTTGACCTATGACACTTCCTGGTTGGCAGCAAGATACCTCTGTGTCCTATCTGAATCATCTTAATGGCAAAAACAGCGAAATTTAACCCCAAAACAGTAAAATTTAACACTTACAGCAGGAGACGGAGCCGACGCAGCCTCACCCTCTTATCGTCCGAGTACCACTGACTGACCAATGGAATGCCATGCTTGTTCAGCCCAGAAACTTGTGTGAAATTTTACCCAACTATTTTCATATCCACTAGAGGGCACGGAGGCCCTTTCATCTTCAGGGTAACTCTAGTATTTTATTCTAGCTAATACAAGAGGCTAATATGCACCTGTGAGCTATTTATAAATGTCTGAGAGCGTTCGTGCTATAAATATTAACCCTCCAATGATCGTGACAACTCTAGTATTTTTTTTTGTTAGACTCCAGACGATTTTATTCAGCTGGGAATGGGTCTTAGGAGCCTGAGTGCATAAGAGAAAACCGTCGTAGAGGAAGCATCAGGGACCGTAGCAAACAAAGTCAGAAATTATACTTAGATGATTACCATACTCTATTCACTTTCATTTTGTCTAATATTGCCATCTCCTCACCTTAAATGCTGAGCTGTAAGGCTACATTAACACTAGAATATAGAACAATACTCTCTTTTCCCTAAATGGACCTAAAATTACCATCTATCCATCTTGAATGCTGAGTTTTACCAATAGATAAACACCAAAACATGATGCTAGTCACGAAGGAGTGCTATGTAAAGGATGTAGAGCCATACCATTGTCATTTCCTGGCACTGGACTACTTGAAATGAGTAAAATTACCTACACAAGGATGGAAATCTGGCCCGTGTTAGAGGAAGACCGGTATAGTCACGAAAAGGTGTTATGGAATGGATATAGAACTTCACTTTAACTTGGCCTAAAATTGCCATCTCTCCATCTTGAATGCTGAGCTGTGACAAGAGCCTGACGATACAATATGATGCTAGTTACGAAAATGTTCTGTTGAAGATATGCAGAGGCGTGTTATCGTCTTCTTCTGCCTGTAATTATGCTCTGAGAAATAAGCAGCAAATATAAGATCTCAGCCATGTTAAGTCTGATAAGCTATACATAAGCTTAATGGAACGCTCTGGTAAAAATTACAGCTATAAACTCATTCTACAACTCCCTAGCTCCTCTTCCTTAGATATTTATTTTGCTTATTACACCTTGCTCTCCTACTGTGCCGTATAAATACTTCAAGCTTTACCATAATCTGCATAAGAAACGTACAAAAGGATGTTAATCAGCCATGTCCAAAAATATATCGCTAAGGAAGTCTTTGGTTGACTAGTGGGAGGTGCCTGTGTGTTACCATGGCAACCTCTCACACCATCAGTTACATACACACATTTTCCCACCAGCAAGTTCCATTAGAGAGTATTTTGTGTGAATGTGTGTGTGTGTGTGTGTGTGTGTGTGTGTGTGTGTACAGTCATGCGTGTGCCTGCACATCTCACCGCAATGCTCCGCCAACACCCACGACACTTTTCTCCTTAATTTCTTACCACAGAGAACTCTTACATTCCTGGATCTTTTCAAAAACTTGGTTCGACGTTGTTCTTACATATTATGAAGGAAAAAAAGGTTACTGTTGATATAAATGTTCGTAAAAAAACATTATATATAAACTGCGGGAGATATATTCTTTTCACTTTCACTTGGCCCAGATTTTCGCTCTTTTGCAACTGATTTCACGTAGCTCAGTGGCAGAAAGTACAATGCTATGGCTCTACAACCTTGCCTCAGCACATCTTCGTGACCAGCATCATCTTCCAGAGTTCATCTATTGCTACAACTCAGCATTCAGGACGGAAATAGGGGAGTTTTAAGCCAAGTTAGAGTAAAAAGAGTATAGTGGACAATATTCATAGTCTTGCCTTGGTTAGAGTGTGGCTTGGTTAGAGTGTGTTACACACACACACACACACACACACACACACACACACACACACACACACACACACACTTCCTTCCCCCCCATCAAGTCCTACCTTAGAATACTTGTGTGTGTGTGTGTGTGTGTGTGTGTGTGTGTGTGTGTGTGTGTGTGTGTGTGTGTGTGTGTGTGTGTGTGTGTGTGTGTGTGTGTGTGTGTGTGTGTGTGTGTGTGTGTGTGTGTGTGTTAGTTCACTACTCGTCAAAGAACTTTGGCTATACATGAGAAGACATGCTATTATAGTTAGGGTACAAATGTAGTGTCCTATTAAGTCAACAACACTCATAATAACGCCACACTTCTTCTCCCTTGTCTGTCTCCATACCCTGTGTCTGTCTGTCTTCTATATGTCTGTCTCACTGTCTGCCTGTCCCTCTGTTGTAAGCGACAATTACCTCTCATCCTTCCACAAAGTCCTAAATTATCATAGTATCCTGCATTATACAAATTTTCTCAGGGTAACTTGGCCCAGATTTTCGTCATTTTGCTGCTTACTTCACATGGGTCATTGTTAGAAAAGGACAACGCTGTGGCTACCTCTTCAATGGCCCTTTCTTGTGACTTACATATTCTAGCATTAATCTATTGCTACATCTCAGTATTCAGATTGGAGAGATGGAAAATTTGGGCCAAGTTAGAGTAAAACGGGTACAGAAGTAGTAAAAGTCAAATGGCATACCTTTGGTGGGTGCAGCGAGAACAAGGCGAGATCACAGGCAGGAGGACAATGGCGGGAAAATCCAGCAAAATCTAACCACCAGCTTATGAAGTGACGCCAACAACACTCGTGCCTCACAATCGATTCAAACGCCCGTCCACTTTATCACGAAACACCCGAGGTTCTGGTAACAGATATTAAACAATCGTGTAGACGTGATGCATTGATGCACTCTCTCCACGGAGTCTATCTCTGAGCTACTGTTTATTGCTTGCTCGGCACAATGCTTCGAAATTGATGAGCCTCTCATTCGGACATGACGGCTGTCTGAACCTTTATCCTTGTCTTGTACCCCTGACCTTTTACTGAATGCTATAAAAAAAAAAACTAATTACTTCATCCTAACCTAATTCAAAGTCTAATGACAGAGATGATCTGCACGTTTGACTTCCCCGCGTACCTGTTGTGACGCCACAGACTAAGTCGGGGTGGGCTTCCTATTCAGAGAAAGGAGTAAAATGGATGGGTAACTGCGAAAAATTAGTCAGTCACTGTCCGCTGACTCTTCCTGCTTGGATTCCAGCGACAACGTTCCCCAGGTCGTAAGGGGGTGTACAGAATGGTAAATTCAAAATCTAAATAAAGATATAAGATAACTTGCTGATGTTTTACTATAATCTTGCTAACAGACAGGCAGGCAGACAAAGGCAGACAGGCAGACAGGCAGGCAGGCAGGAAGGAAGGGAGGCAGACATGTAGGCAGGCAGGCAGACAGGCAGGCAGGCAACTGATGGATTTATAAACCCTGCCAAACACATAACTTCATCGCTCTTTATCGTTTGGTTGTAATAACACCTTCTAGCAGAAAAAAAAGCGATTTTTTTTTTTTTTTTTGTCGCTTTTCTCATTACCCATTATTTTTTTTAGCCTTACTCGTACCAGATTACGTTAGTTAACAATGACCTGATTATTTGGGGGTTAATAAAGCTTTAGTTTCATTTTCTATATGAAGGAAAAAGGCAGTGAAAATATCGACAGTACCCCCAACAGTCTAATACCACAGCCTTCTCCCGTTCGCCTCTGCCTGGATTTTTCCCTTTAACCATTTTTTCCCCGAATGGAGAGTTGTGGCAGACTCCTGTATTCCATAAACTAACATTTTATTCATTTTACGTACAGTGTTCTTAAACGTGAACTGATTTTGTCCTATTGTGCGATAACATTGCACTTCATTGGCCACGAGCCTTTAGGTAAAGAGATTTTGGAGTGATGTAGGTGCTGGGATCCCTCTGTATCTTGACTGCTTTTGGGCTGGGAATTTATTGTTATTATCATTTTCATCATCATCATCATCATCATTAGTAGTAGTAGTAGTAGTAGTAGTGGTAGTAGTAGTAGTAGTGGTAGTAGTAGTAGTAGTAGTAGTAGTAGTAGTAGTTTGAGGGATCAGCATTCCAGATTTCATTGACGAATAGTATGGAACCTTCAGACTAGAAATGTCCGCTAGAGATACGACACCTGATCAGTGTCTGACTTGATCGGTTCCTTTTAATTCAAGAGACGACATTTTGAGCATTATTTCAGCTCTTGGTATCTCTGCACTTCTAAGCTTTCAAAGTTTTCCAACCAGATTTTCATATAGTAGTTTGTCTTAAGGGTACTACTGAGCCTCCATGACTAACACAGATAGTGGAGTACCAACATATCCAGTACTCCAATGCTAGGGAGGCCATGTGGGGTGCTTTTGGTCATGCCTGAGTTCGCTGGCTTTTCTTTGGTTTGTTCTTAAATTCTGGTGTCCTTAGTTAATCCAATATGTACTCAAGGCATTTTCACAGGATGCATATCTAATTAGACTTGTTATTTACGGCTAATATTTAAGCCTGTTAATAAAAGACTGTAATTGTACAAGATTGCGGTTATTTATTTGATGACATGCTCAGGTTAGGAGAGAAACTCAGACATTATTGTATTTCACGTTTATTTGTATCAACATCTACACTTCGTGGCTTTGGAAAGACAATGTTAGGTCGTTTCGAAGACTGGTGAGTAGAGAGGGACTGGCGGGGATGTGTGGTGGTGTGGGGCGGGATATGGTGACACACTGCAGTAAAGAAATGCCACATAGCTCTCTGTTGGCTGCTCCTGTTACTGGCCGTTCGTCACCCCTGCGAATGGATTAATATCTTAGTTAACCTTCACTGCCACAGATCTTTAGTATGTTAAATAAAATCGTCTTGAGGTATTAAGAATAAAATAAAAAATGTGATCTAGGATTCACTGGGTTAATAATCGTCCTCCTGGGCCATAGATTTCAAGCCTGGTAGATGGCGCCTCCAGTAGCATAGCACTGAGAACACATAAGTGCAAATATCTCGAAAACGGTGCATTTTAGAGCAAAACTGGGCGACGGCGACGGTCGTTTAATCAACCTAGCCCATTTTTAACTGCTCTATCCCGTTAACTAGGTCTCATCACCATACCTTCACAGGAAAATGGGTAAAAATGGTTAATTTTTTTATACGTGGCATTTGAGAGGAAACCAAACGAGGTATTTAGCCTAAAGTGAAACGGGTAATAGATGTGGGTTTTATCTGAAAATGGTATCCGAGATTCTCCCTGTAAATACTGGGGTTCGGTATTGGTTTTCTAGTCAAGATCCATGAAGAAACGCGGTCACATGGAAGAAACTCTCTGAACAGAGGAGTGAAAATCCCGTAGATTTATTTGATTTTTTTTTTTTTTTTCTTTTTTTTTTTCTCCCTATTATACCTATCGAACCCCAGTATTAACAGAAAAAATCTTGGATACTATTTTTAGATAAAACCCACATCTATTACCCAGTTCACTTTGGGCTAAATATCTCATTTGGTTTCCTGTAAAATGCCACATTTAAAATAATTACCCATTTTTCCCCATTTCCCTTTGGAGGTATGGTGATGAGACCCAGCTCACGGGATAGAGCAGTAAAATATGGGGAAGGTTGATAAAACGGCCGTCGCCGTCGCTCAGTTTTGCTCTAAAATGCACCGTTTTCGAGATATTGACACTTTTGTGTTTTCAATGCCAGGCTCGTCCTCCTGGGCCACAGATTTTAAGCCTGGTAGATGGCGCCTCCAGTATCTTGCACTACAGCAGCAACCACTGCCTCCCACACTGCCAACCCATTCTTCCTCCTGTGCCAACCTCTTCCCCTACCAGTGTCATCCTCCTGCTCTACCAGTGCCAACCTCTTCCTGTGCCAGTGCCAGTGCCAACCTCTTCCTGTGCCAGTGCCAGTGCCAACCTCTTCCTGTGCCAGTGCCAGTGCCAACCTCTTCCTGTGCCAGTGCCAGTGCCAACCTCTTCCTGTGCCAGTGCCACTGCCAACCTCTTCCTGTGCCAGCGCCAGTGCCAACCTCTTCCTGTGCCAGTGCCAGTGCCAACCTCTTCCTGTGTCAGTGCCAGTGCCAACCTCTTCCTGTGCCAGTGCCAGTGCCAACCTCTTCCTGTGCCAGCGCCAGTGCCAACCTCTTCCTGTGCCAGTGCCAGTGCCAACCTCTTCCTGTGCCAGTGCCACTGCCAACCTCTTCCTGTCCAGTGCCAGTGCCAACCTCTTCCTGTGCCAGTGCCAGTGCCAACCTCTTCCTGTGTCAGTGCCAGTGCCAACCTCTTCCCTCTCCAGTGTCAACTCCATCCTCCTCCATTGCAGTGTGTGTGTGTGTGTGTGTGTGTGTGTGTGTGTGTGTGTGTGTGTGTGTGTGTGTGTGTGTGTGTGTGTGTGTGTGTGTAGTAACCAAAAACGGATGTAGTTTGCAAGCTGTTGTTTGTCAGTCCTATTCTACCTATCCCACCCCCAGGTTGCACGTAGTAAATGAGACCCCGATCTATTGCAGGTTTCACCCTGGGGCATAAATCTTAACCCTGCTGGAGTGGTGGGCTCAGGTGCCGCGTGACGTCACTAGACCTTGGGGTAGGCCAGGGTGGGGTACTGTAGGGTAGTGTAGGGTAGGGTAATGTAAGGTAGGGAAGGGTAGGGTAGGGTAGGGTAGGGTAGAATAGGGTAGGGTAGGGCAGGGTAGGGTAGGGTAAGGGAGGGTAGGGTAGGGTAAGATAGTGTAGGGTAGGATAGGGTAGGGTAGGGTAGGGTAGGGTAGGGTAATGCAGGTTAGGGTAGGGTAGGGTAGTCAGTAAAAGTAGATTAGCTTTGGTCTGGTAGATTTAGGTAAGTATAGATAGATAATTAGATAGACAGATGTGGACGATATTTTGCTTATGAACTCTGATACACACAGGTCTTTTGGCGTCTCTCTCTCTCTCTCTCTCTCTCTCTCTCTCTCTCTCTCTCTCTCTCTCTCTCTCTCGCCAGACGCCTTAATCCCGTAAGGGGTGGCCACAAACAAATCACCTCCATGTCGCCCTGTGTTCTGGTGCCTATATTGTTTCCCATGACTAGTTGTAGTTTCACACTATTGTTACATATTACTGTATAACGTTGTTTATTCATAATTAACAATATACAACAAAGTGTGAATGATAAACAAACAAACGCCATTTCACTGTAAAGTGTGGCTTGGGATGGGATGTGCATCAGACATCTTCTTTTAATCAAAACCTAGAGTAAAGGGAAGGCGATAGAGAAATATAAATTGTATATATGTTTAAGTCTTGGGGGAAATATTTACCTTGTTGGTATACTTTAATGTAATCAATACTATTTTGTTGAGGTGTATAATGTACATGGTATAGTTATGATGCTTCTATTCATGTATAAATCCCAGTTGTCTGTGGAGGTTTAGCACCTCTGATTTGGCTGACCCCAGCGCCACACCCAGAGGGGACGCAGGCTAGCTAGGGCAGAACGCATTTATCATTCAATCGAGAGGGACGTATAACTCTGAGCTCTCTCAGTGTTGCAGTTGTATCTTTCTGTGGCCACTAAACAGAGATTTAATCTGCTCAGTTTCAGTTCACCTGCACACGCTACCTTCTAAATTCTTCAACAGGATTCTACACCGATTTCCCACCATCTCCAGTGTGTGAGAAGACGTTTTGGTGGAGTGTCATCCGGAAGTGACTTCGACCTGGCGCAACGTTAACCTTGTTTGGAACTGTGAGGTCACGACTCAGCTGATATATATATAAATTGGTGATCAGCTGTGAGGTTCCAAGCTGATATATTAGTGACTAGTTGAGGAATCCATACAGCCGAAACATGTTTTTTGGTGGTTGCAGTGGCGGGATTCCTGCCTGCTGTTACAAACGTTCCCTGCCATTTCACTGCCCTCCCGCCAACTTACACTCCTCTCTCTCATATGCCTCTCTACTCCACCCTTCCATCTCATCCTCGGTCTCCTCCTCTCTCTCCCCTCCTCCACCTCACCCACATCACTCTCCTTGTTAATCTCACATTTATTAGGTAAGCATCATCCTTGTGTGTGTGTGTGTGTGTGTGTGTGTGTGTGTGTGTGTGTGTGTGTGAGAGAGAGAGTATGAAGTGTAGTATGTGTGTTAGTGTGAAGTGTGGCAGTGTGAAGTTCCCTAGCTATGTATCTATCCATCCAGCTATGTATCTATCTATCTGTCCACCTATCTATCCACCCATCCCTCCATCCATCTATCTATTTATCCATCCATCTATCAATCCATTATCCATCTACCTATCAATCTATCATCCATCAATCCATCTACCTATCAATCTATCATCCATCCACCTATCTATCCACCCATCCCTCCATCCGTCTATCTCTTTATCCATCTACCTATCATTCTATCATCCATCAATCCATCCATCCATCTGTCTATCCACCCATCCCTCCATCTCTCCTTCCATCTATCTATTTATCCATCTACCTATCACTCTATTCATCCATCTATCTAACTATCTATCTATCCATCTAACTATCTATCTATCTATCTATCTAATCTAACAGGCGAAATATTACTTAGCTTTTAACGCAGGGAAGTGATGGCTGACTGGCTTATTGACTGGCTGGCTGACTGGCTGGCTGACTGGCTTTCCTCTGGCTTTCCTCATGGCTTGCTGTGGAATTCCTTCAGAGTTCCGTACGTCTATCTGTCGACAAAAAAAATAAAAATAAAAAAATCATCATCACCATCAGCAGCAGCGGCAACATAATCATCATCATCATCATCATCACTATCATCACTATCATCATCATTATCATCATCACTATTATTATTACTATTATTATTACTATTATTATTACGGTGGTGGTGGTGGTGGTGGTGGTGGTGGTGGTGGTGGTGGTGATGATGATGATGATGATGATGATGATGATGATGATGATGAGGAGGAGGAGGAGGAGGAGGAGGAGGAGGAAGATGGTAGTGAAGCATGTGTAATGGTCAATGGGTATCTAAGCGAATGGTTCACGATCGGTGTGGGCGTGCGATAAGGTTGTGTGATGTCCCCATGGTTGTTCAATGTATATATAGATGGGGTGATGAGAGAAGTAAAAACACGAGTAATGGAGAGAGGGATGGCATTGGTAATGAATGGTGATGGAAGGAATATCTCAAATTTGTTGTATGCTGATGATGCAGTACTGCTTGCAAGTACCGGACAAGAACTTGGTAGGCTAGTGCAGAGTTTTACTGATGTCTGTGAGCGTCATGCCTTGAGAGTAAATGTAGAGAAGAGTAAAGTGATGGTTACTGAGAGCGAAGGTGACTCCCAGTGCAATGTAACAGTGAATGGAGAGAGACTGGAACTGATGTGAGAGTTCAAATACCTGGGTACAGTGATAGAAAAGAGAGAAAAATGTGCAAAAGCTGGTGCAATGAAGGCCTTGATAAGAAACAGAAGCTTGAGTATTGTAGCTGCACGAGGCTTACATGAGGGAGTGTTAGTGCCAACTTTAACATATGGGTGTGAGACTATGGTGTGGCATGAAAATGAAAAGTCAAGAGTAAGAGCAGTGGAGCTGGGACTGCTGAGGAATGTATGTGGAGTACAGAGGGCGGATAGGATACGAAATAATGTGATTCGTGAAAGGCATGGAGTGAGGAAGTCTGTGGACACCAGAATCGAAGAGAGTGTCCTGAAATTGTATGGTCATGTGGAAAGAATGGATAACAATAGAGTGGTGAAAAGGGTATACCTGAGCGAATTTGAAGGAGAGAGGAGGCGAGGTAGGCCAAGGAGAAGGTGGAGAGATATGGTGGATGAGTGTGTGAGGAAGAGAGGTTTGGAAGTTGGTGAGGCTAGGGGACTGACAAGAGATCCAGCTGAGCTGGCTGGATGAATGTTGTGAGAAGTGCATGATCAGGGATTTTGGCACCCCTTGTGAGCATGGCAGCGTCTGGATTGACTCAGTCGGATAAGTTTGTGTGAAGCTGCAGAATGTGGTGAATGTTTTTCACGTATCCGGTAGAGCCCGGATTCTAGGGGCTTGAATGATGAGTGAATGGAAGTGTGGCTTATTTGGATTGGGCAAGTTTGTGCTGTCTGGACACTGCTACTCCTCACCCTGCCCTGGGGTGGGAAAGGAGGTGCGGATGATGATGATGATTTAAGCTTAGTAAAGTAAATAGAGGGATTTTATACACCATTTAAGATTAGTAAAGTATATAAAGAAAGATGCCTTCCTGTGGTGTACTGGTCAGCTCCACTGCCAGATTTGACAAACATTCCTCAGCTGCCTCCCCATCATCAGAAAAGTGGATGGTGAACTGGAGGACGAGGGCAGCTTCAGCCCACAGTTCACTGGGTTCATATTTCAGATGTGCTTTAAGACACTACTACATGTGTTGTGTGGTGCTGGTGCAGGATTTGTGCATTACACTACATGTGTTGTGTGGTGCTGGTGCAGGATTTGTGCATTACACTGACAAAATATAATACTACATGTGTTGTATGGTGCTTTAGGACACTACTACATTTGTTGTGTGGTGTTGGTGCAGGATTTGTGCATTACACTGACAAAATATAATGAACATCACCTGTAGTGCTGCCAGTCAGTTGGGTACGGCCTGGGGCATTCCAACAGACAGGTACTTGTATACAATTGTCATAAGTGCTGCAGCAAACCCATTTTCATTATCCTCTCCTCTCATTGCTGCAGCCTTCAGATGACCCCAGTGACCTGGATGATGCTGAAGATGGTTTGGTTAATGACCAGGATGACGTATTGGTTGATGCTGCCGACGATGAGGGTGATGTTCCACCAACATGCACCAGCTGAGCAGAGCAGCCACTGACCTCACTAAGTACACAGCTCTGGAAGTATTGGGAAAGATATAGTGTATGACAAATAAATAAATAACTACATCAATTCATCCCAATTATTCACCCATTAAGTATGTAAACTGAAGTGTCAAAGAGAGTGTAACGTGATGCATACAAGTATGTAAAGGATTCTGACAAAGGGGAAAAAAAATGAATGAACACCAGAATTATTAACAGGAATGAACACCAGAATTATTAACAGGAATGAACACCAGAATTATTAACAGGAATGAACATGATTATTAAAATGAATGAACACCATGATAAGTACAATGAAAGAACACCAAGATTATTAATAAAGTTTGCATTCAGGTGCATACGAGATGTTCACAAGGATAGGAAATGCATGACGAACTGTACAGACTGAACATGCAAGGGACAACCTCTGTGGGGAGACCACATGTGTCTGTCACAGTGAATGAACCAACATACCTTAATGGTCCAACGAGCAGCTGGATCAGTTGTAAATAAAGGGCGGCAGCAGCTGTGTGAGGGGTGCTGGTTCTGGTATAGGGGTGGCGGCCATCTCAAAGTTTAACTGTTACACCTGCCCCAGATCTCAGCAGCCAAAGCCAGGACGTCCCAGCTGGCGTGGCCTCGGGTGATGGTGACAGGCCAGTAGTGGTGGTCAGGGGTGTCTGCTGCCAGGGTCACTGTGGATAGTTTATTCAATTCAGGAAGCAGTGTTGGCACCACCACCTCCTACTTCACACCAGGATACACGCTCCTTGAAATCTGGATGGGACGGTAGTGGAGTTTGAATGTTATATACAGTAGGCTGTTTGTGTGGCAACTTGCCAGTCAGCACAACATCAAAGGTCACTGCTAGCGTGTGTTGCTCAAAAAAATTATACTATCCATCCATCTATCATCCAATCCTACGTTGCCCCATGAGAAGCGTCGGAGGCCGGGGCTAGGCAGTTGGTCCTGACATTTAGGATGAGGGTGACCAGCCTCACTCATCCTTGAGTGGCATTACATGGGCAATCAACCCCAACCAACCCTTGGATATAAACTTTCACCGGCTCAATCCGACTGGAGCGCAATAATTACCCACTAAACCACCAGGCGCCAAAATTTGGTTATATGGTTACCACCCAGCATAGTAAATGGTTTCTTGGTGTACAGGAAACCATTTGGCTTGTCACTCAGTGTACAGTCATCCACAGGAAGAAGGAATAGGAAAGAATGAAGGAAAGAAAGATGGAAGAGGGAGTGTAAAGTCACCCGTAGGGAGAAGGATGAGGAAAGAATGAAGGAAAGAAGACAGAAGAGGATGGAAGGAAAGAAAGATGGAGGAGAGGAAAGGGCAGACACCCGAGAGCAGCACTACATCGAGTGAGTGGATGGTGAGTGCCCCCACCTACCATGACTGCTTAAAAACCCAACTATCACATTGAAAATCTTCAGACTCTGAGGTAAATCGAGAGGAGAAAAAGACCATGATGCTATCTGAGAGGCTGCTTGGCATCACAAAGTGTCCCTGTGCCATTCTGTCTTGCACTGTAGGCTACTAGTGCTCACATCACACGTCACTGTCCCCCACACTGAAAGCTTCCTGTGACGGAACTTGGATTCATACTAGCACAAAGGACAAAGTCTGGTGACTCCAGCTGCCACCAATCTCCAGTCTGGACAAGAAAGAAACCAACATGATGGAAAAAGCAGAGAGGAGCAATGAGAAGCTGACCAAAAGAGAGGGAGGGCAACAAGAACACAGGAAAACTGAAAGTGATCCTACTTCTGAGAGTATGGATGAGGAGGCCAATTACATGCCAGATAACGTCAGTGCTGGCGACGATGATGATGATAATGTACGGGAAGAGTCGCCCCAAAATTATTCAACCTGTGGCAGGTGCACCACCAACATTACACCTCTGGCACTGGCAGATATCTGTTACAGGGTCAGTGACAGGCTAACTGCTGCCATAGCCACTGCCACATTAGTCACATGGAATTGTGACAAAGCAGAACAAAAGCCATATAATTAATCATAATAAAGTTGCCAAAGTTGCACGAACGGAGGAGAATATCAACAAGGAAGATGAGATTATATATGTCTTCTTTGCGGTCACTAGTGCAAGACAAAGGTGATGAAATACCGTGGGGAGACAGGAAAATATAACAATGATTTACACTCAACACTACTGCGTGACGGCTGAGCCATCTGTCACTACCTGGATCACTTCACACCACAACCAGCAAGAAAACCATAACTTTATACCATCCCCCAACACCCCACTCCCCCCACCCTAATCCACACCCACACACCCACACACCCACACACATTCCTCTGCTACTTATAACAATGAGTGCCAAACGTAAGATAAAAAGTTGATATTAAAACATACCCCTGACTTGCGATGACAACTGCCTGTGCATGTAGTATGACAGTGGTTGATGGAGTGGGGGATGGTAAAGGGAATAATCTATCTATCTATCTATCAATTGCCAGACACCTCAATCTATCTGACACCTTAATCTCATAAAGGGTATCGGAATTATAAATGAAGCCTACATGTCACCTTGTCCCCTGTCATCTGGCTACTTTCTCTCCAACTCACAATATCATATACCTCTCCATCCTATCTCTTCATCTCATCCTCAGTCTCCCCCTCCCCATCCTTTGTGCCACCTCACTCAAATACACTCTTCCATTCAGTCACTCTTCATCCCCTCTACATGACCAAACCATCTCAAAATATTGCTCCCAATGCCTTCTACTTCACCCACACCAGCCATACAGTGCTCTTCAACCTCTTCACCTGTCTGCCTATCTTTAATGCTCCTCTCAGCTCAGTTTTTGCTTCTCTATAGTGAGGTGAAGGCATAACACAGCTACTGCCCAGTTCAACAATTCTCAGTCACCTCGTCATGTCTGGGCAAACCAAGATAAATAGGATGTAAACTAAATCAACTCTTTCCATTGCTAGAAACTCTATCCTATCGTTTAAAACGCTCTCCATGCTGCTCGATCTCTGGCAGTCTCCCTTATCTCTGGGGGTCACAACCTATGACCTCATCCAAGGTATCTTTCGATCTGGCTCTCAAAACCCTACCCCTGGCATTCACACTTTTCACTTTCCACACAGAACTATCACCCTCTATCCTCCCCACACGCTCAAATTGCCTCAATCTGCCCCTCCTCATCCCAACACCAATGCACTCCAGTCGCATCCTTCCTCTCAACTCTTCAGTCATAAACCTAGCCCCCCCTCCCCAGGCCTCGCATTCAAGGACGCACTACACATCCATCTAATCACTGTCGTTTCTGTATGTCTGAGACTACAAATATCCACTTCCTTTACTGCCCAGGTCTCATTACCATACAGCATTACACTCCTAACACATGCTGCATACAAAGATTCCTTATCAAGGAGGGAAAGCCCTCCCAATATCTGTAGAGGCAACAGCTCCCTGAACTTCCTCCAACCACTCCTTTCTCCAGCCCCATCTCCAGCAAGTGACATGTCCCTCAATTGACAAAAATCTTCCTCAGATAACAGATGGTAACAAAGCTCTTCTCAAGTAACAAACAGCAAAACCCTTCCTCTTCCACACACTATCCAAAGCCATCCCTGCATATGGGGCCTCCTACACCTGACCACCTGAGATCCAAAATTTAAGTAGCAGCAGTAGCGGTACTAATGGTAATGGTGGCAATACAGTAGTTGCAACCTCTGGCTCATATGAACATTAGTCCAGTGGACTGCAGGCCAACGTTGCCCTTCTGCAATCCACCATCCTCCTTTTGGTGGACTGGGAGGGGATTGAAGGGGCACTTGTATGATCTTGAATTTGGCTCTCTTTTGCATTGTTTTTGTTTTTTTCTTGGAAGGAACGGTTTGTGGGCTTCTAGCCTTTGGTTCCTTCTTCCTAGCATTAAAAAAAAGTATCTCCACTGCCAGGTCATAATGATACCAGCACATGAGGGTCTCTCTCACCAGCAGCACACTCCTCAGTAAACATTTTAATCACTTACTACAGCTACACTAATGATTTTATTCAGTTAACGGGACATTTATAAACGAAATGTAGTTAACCTACAGCCTTCAGAATGCTTCCCCGTGGCAAGAAGATGAACAGACATTATAATTCTATCTAACTATCTATTGCCAGACACCTTAATCCAGTAAGGGGTGGCCACAAGCAAATCGCCTCCATGTTACCCTGTCCCCCGCCACTTCATTGCCCTGCTCCCAGCTCACACCCCCTCTCTCATATACCTCTCCACTCCATCCCTCCATCTCATCCTTGGCCTTCCCCTCCCCATTATAATTCAATCATTTTAAATAGGCAGGGATTTTTTGCAGCTACTGTGTTTCTCATAGTTCAGTTGCAGACTAAGGCAATGCTATGGCTCGACGTCTTTACCATGGCAATTTCTCATGATCAGCACCATACAGTATTCTAGTGATAGTTTCTTGTCACAGCACAGCATCGAAGATGCCGTGATGGCAATTTTGCACCTATTGTAAGTCTGATGAACTGGCACTCGACCAATCGGAGTATATAGAAAACTCTGTCTTAAATAAACTCCTGTCTAACGTCAATCTGTGATGGAGTCAGGCTTTCTAAAAAGTTTCCACTTCCTACTGTGTCCTGTAAAAAAAAAAAAAGAAGAAAGAAAAGAAATGAAAAGAAGACAAAGAAGTAGTATTATCAGTAGTAGTAGTAGTAGATGCAGCAGCAGCAGTAGTAGATGTAGTAGCAGTAGCAGCAGTAGTAGTAGCTAAGCATCAGCCACGAAAATAAAAGAACATGAAACAAACATACATGGGAATTATGATTGTTAATACTGTGACTTCAGGTTCAACTGAATGTGAACCCAGTGGACTGCAGGCTGATGCTGCCCTTCTGCAGTCCATTATCCTCCTCTTGTGGATAAGGAGGGAACTGGGTGACATTTATATACCTGGGCAGTGCAGCAGCCTGGCTATATCAGTGCCACTACATGAAGGCAGCACCAAATTAAACTACAGTAATTCCAAATGTGGCCATGTACAGAGGATGGAGAATATGAAACTGACAAGAAGTGTGTATGAGTGAGGTGGAGGGAAAAAGGAGGCTGGGGAGATCAAGAATGAGTTGCAGGGATGGAATGGAGAGATATATGAGGGAGAAGGCTGTGACCTGGAGGAAAGGTAGTTAAATGGCCGAGGTCAGAGAGACATCCAGGAAATTTGTCTGTTGCCATCCCTTACAGGATTAAAGCATCTGGCAATAGACAGACAGAGTTCTAAATAAGTGAACCCACCTCATCTGATGCAGTGTATGGGTTGCTGGTGTCCCTTAATTTGTAAACTGTAACATTCAGGGCATCAAAATATTCCCAGGAGGAGAGCCACCATGTCACTCAGCCTGAAAAACGAAAAATATCAGTCACTGGATTGGTTCTGCCTGATGGGGAATAATGAAACCATAAGTACAGCCTGTGCCTAGGAGGTGGAGCCAAGATTCCAGGGGCTTGAATGGTAAGGGAATGAGTGTGTGACCCCTTAATGGTGATCAGTTCTCCCACTATCATTTTTCCCCCTTTTCCTTGCTTTCTGGACCTACCTCACCCCATCTGAAGTGGGAAAAGAAGCAGGAAGATGATAATGATGATGAAAAATGTCTACAGTTAGGCCAGATATTGACTTGGAAATCTGCACACCCATATTCCAGCATGCTCACTTACATTTCATACCAGATTGTAATATCTATCTATCTATTGCCAGATGCCTTAATCCTGTAAGGGGTGACCACAAACAAGTCGCCTCCATGTTGCCCTGTCCCCCACCATTTCACTGCCCTGCTCCCAGCTCACACCCCCTCTCTCACATACCTCTCCACTCCATCCCTCCATCTCATCCTCGGCCTCCCTATCCCTCTCCCCCACTCCACCTCACTCACATACACTCTCCTTGTCAGTCTCTCTCTCTCCATCCTCTCCACATGGCCAATATAACCAATTGGCTTAAATACCTGGTTATACAAACATCCCTCAAGTACTTCCCTGTCCCCTGAAAGATGGATGGCAGACTGCATGAGAAAGGCATCTAATACACCTATAATTTGCTTCAGCTACGCCTGGGGTTACAACTACTACTACACTGAATGCATAACTTCATGATACCATAGCTGACTGACTGACTAAGAGGGTGTATGTGGGTGAAGTGGAGGGAGGGAGAGGGAGGGGAAGACCGAGGATGAGGTGGAGGGATGGAGTGGAGAGGTATATGAGGGAGGGGGGAGTGAGTTGTGGGAGGGCAGTCAAATGGTGGGTGACAGAGTGACTTGGAGGTGTTTTGTCTGTGGCCACCCTTTGTGGGATTAGGGTGTCAGGCTATAGTTAGTTAGATAGATAGATAGATAGATAGACTGTAGCTGTCAAAGTATGGCACACACCTACCTTAAAATTGATTTACACCATACTGTGCTTCGCTACATTCTCTATGAGCCAGTACAATATCATAAATCAATTGGTGAAATATTCTTTAAAATATGCAATCCTTTTCTGTGCAAAAGAGTCATGGCAAATTTTTTTTCAAAGCTGCAGCTAAATGGTTCCAGTCACCTATCATCAAACTCAATAGTAATTCTGACCACACAAGTTCACTTTTATGAACACAGGTTTTCTGTATTAGTAACTACCTACCTATTTATCACTAGGTGCCTAATGCCATATGGGGCAGACACAAATGAATCCCTTCTATGTCATCATGTTCTCTGCCATGAGGCTGCCCTTTCTCCAACTCGCACCACTCTCTCTCATACCCCTCAGTCCATTCCCTCCAGCTCATTTTTGGTCTCTGCCTCCCCCCCCCCTCCACCTCATCGACACACACACACACACACACACACACACACACACACACACTCTCCTAGTCAGCCTCTCATTCTCCATCCTTTCCACATGGCCAAAGCATCTCAAAGTATTTCTCCTAATACTTTCTGGCACATCCACATCAACACCACAGCACTCTCTAATCTGAAAAATCTAATATCTAAAAACCTGCACTTCCACAAAATAATTGTACATCCAACAAGGGTGTGCTGATATTGCCTGTCACCACACACACCATGCATATGTGAAGACCAAGCAGGGCTGGTTGTTAGAAAAAAATAAAAATAAATAAGAGTTACCTCATTTGCTTGTATGGCTGCCACATGCTTGCATGTGTTTGCCTTGGTCACCCAGTGGTGGCTGTCAGTGCTGCTTAATTTACAAAACTGCACACTGGCATCCTGCTGTCATTCCCCAGGAAAACTGTGAGGCAGCAGCATCTGTAGCCTGTAAAGTAAACATATTACCATTAGACACTGGCCATAACAACACTTGTGTTTTGTATAGGCTTCAATTACCATTACCATGTACAATGCAGCTTTAGAAAAAAAAAAAAAAATCTGCCTTTCACTGATGAAAAAAAATAGTTTGAGCAATTGATTTTTAGGCCATACTGGCTTTAATGCAATTAAGTACTGTACAGGGTATGTCAAACAGTTTGCAAAGTTCATGCGTGTTATACATTAACTGCTACACTGCTCTGAAGTTAATTTGTCAATACTGTACATTTTTCAACAATTTTATCAAACCAGTCCAGACAGAAATGAGTTTTGAAATGACTGAGCAGCAATATGATAAACAGTACCTGTCAATCCCATTTTACCCTCTTCAAGGGGCTTAGGCCCAGAGGCTAGACTACTCTGGTCAGGTACGTTAAGAGTAAGGTCTGACCACCATTCCAGCACCACTTCTGGTGACACTATAAGATACCTGTGCAAGGCCATCACTCTGACTGGGGTGTTCCAGCCACCAGATAAAAATGCAGCTACCAGGTACAGTAAACTCTCAATTATCCGTCGTTGAAATATTCCGCCTCACACAATATCCAGTGCCGCTAGATAGGAATATCAGGCAAAATTATGCAACATCCGATGCTGAAATGGGACATATCCGGCAGTTCTATGCAGCATCCGGCGTTGAGGTGCATCGGCTGGCTCATAAACAGTAACCCACCAGCACATGGGAAAACCCCAAAGCTTGCAAATCAATGAAAATACCCACTATGCCCCAGCCAATCAGAATCCATTGTGGAAGCGGCTCGCTCGGCACCGTCGCGCTCTCATTCTTGCCTGTGGATGTTGTGTAGTAAAGAGGCGTCGGTGCGCACTGCTCTTCTGACCACGCAGTCATGAAACCCTAGCGCTGTGACTAACTCTGTAGCATATTGCAAAGCTTATGGCCTGGAGTGATCTTTGGGGGAGCCATTCACCACTTGACCAAATGGGATTAAGTGGCAGTACAGTACAGTACTGCATGGTGTACAACTCTACCCTCTAATCATGCCAACACCTGGTGTATGTAGAGCAGTACACTATGTACTGCATTATTGTACTGTATCATTGCAGTATTGTATTTCATACTTAGTTTCATCTTTTCTATCTATCTATCTATCTATTGCCAGACGCCTCAATCCCGTTCGGGGTGGCCACAAACAAATCACCTCCACGTCACCCTGTCCCCCGCCATTTCACTGCCCTGCTCCCCACTCACACCACCCTCATTCATATACCTCTCCACCCCATCCCTCCATCTCATCCTCGGCCTCCCCCTCCCTCTTCCCCCCTTCACCTCACTCACATACACTCTCTTTGTCAGTCTTTCACCCTCCATCCTCTCCACATGGCCAAACCACCTCAGTGTATTCCTCCTAACACTTCCTATCACATCCACATAAACACCACAACGCTCCTTTATATCCTCATTTGTCAGCCTGTCTCTCCATGTGACTCCACAGGCTCCTCTTAAATAACTCATTTCCACTGCTCTCACTCTTGACTTGTGTTCTTCCAACAACGTCCAAGCTTCACTTCCATACGTTAGAGTTGGTATCACAATACTGTCATGTAGTAACTTTTTCACTTCCATGCTCACTTCCCTGTTTCTTATCACTGCTTTCAAGGAACCAGCAACCTTTCTTCCCTGCTGTACCCTTTCAAGCACTTCACCCTCCAAACCTCCATCCTTACTCATCACACTACCCAAGTACTTAAACATACTCACATTTTCCAATTCCTCACCATCCAACCTTGCTGTACATTCACTAACTTCACCTCTCTCAAAGACCATCACTTTACTCTTCCCTATATTCACCTTCAGATTCCGCTTCTTACACACTCTCCCAAACTCATCCACCAAGCCTTGCAGCTCCCCTTCGTCTTCACTCAACAACACAGTATCATCTGCAAACAACAGTACAGGGAATTTCCAAACACTACCCTCTCTCACCAGGGCCACTCCAACATCCACTACCCTACCTTGTACCTCTTTTATTACCCTATCCATGTACAGATTGAACAACCATGGAGACATGACACATCCCTGTTTCAACCCAACTTTCAAAGAGAAAAATTCACTTAGTTCACCATCCACACGCACTGCAGCCTTCGCACCATCATGTATACTCTTCACAGCATTCAACAACTTCCCATCTACTCCATATATTCTTAACACTTTCCACAATCCTTGTCTATCCACCCTGTCATATGCTTTCTCCAAATCCATGAAAGTCGCATACAACTTCTTTCCCTTCTCTAGAAACTTTTCCACTAAAGATCTAAGAATGAATATCTGATCTACACAACCTCTTCCCTTCCTAAAGCCTCCCTGTTCTTCTCCAACTAATTCCTCACACCTCAGGTTTGTATTCTTGTTGGTTAGCTATGGAAGCTCCCCAACACCTCTGCCTCAGTGATTTATTTTAGGATACGGCTGGTTGATGTCCTTTTGTAAGTTATTTATAGAGTATGATGGTAATGAAGGGATTTTTGTAACACAGAAGAGGACAGTAAGGTGTAATAAACAAAATAAATTACTTAGGAAGAGGTGTTAGGTAGCGTGATGCAGAGTATGGTGATAGCTACTGGAAGAATTTATACAACACAGAAGAGGAGAGTAAGGTGTAATAAACAAAATGAACTGCTTAGGAAGGGGTGTTAGGGAGCTTTAGGTTATGAAGAATATGATAATGCTGAAAGAATTTCTGTAACACAGAAGAGGACAGTAAGGTGTAACAGGCAAAACAAATCACTTAGGAAGAGGCGATAGGGAGCTTTAGGCTATGCAGAGTATGGTAATACTGAAAAAATTTCTGTAACACAGAAGAGGACAGTATGGTGTAAATAGGCAAAATGAATCACTTAGGAAGAGGTGTTAGGGAGCTTCCTTAACAATTCAGAATACTGACCAATCTCCTATACTCAACAGAATAAAATCATCAGACATCAGGTGAACAGAATCCTAGACTTGTCCTAAGCATGAGAGGGTTAAAAATACAGAAGACAAACTGACCACAGCTCCAAAGAAGGGTTAATGTAGGCTTCCTGATGCACAGGAGGCAGCTTTTTTTTTTTTTTTTTTTTTTAATGCAGGGAAGAAGGAACCAAAGGCCAGGAGCCCACAAACTGCTCCCTCCAAGTAAAAACAAACACAAGACAACAGACAGCCAAATTCTAGATGCATACAGTACATTTTGAGATGCCTGGACACACTGTGCTTGAAAGACTGGAGATCACTGACAATAGGAAGTACAGACAGAGAAAGACACTTCCAGAGTTGACCCATTGCATACATGAAGGACTGGGAGTAATGGCTAACTCTTGCCTTAGTGAGCGGGACTGAAAAGAGATGAGAGTTTGCTGCTAGATGAGTGCTTCGCACCCACTGTAGTGGTGGAGGGATGCAAGCAGACAGTTCAAAGGAGCAGTCATCTTTGACACAGCGACAGAAAAGAGATAAAGACGAAACAGTGCGGCAAAGAGACAAAGGTTGAAGGGAACCATTAAGAGGAGGAGACTTAATGAGACGAAAAGCCTTGGGCTTCACCTTGTTGAGAAGAGCTGTATGTGGGGAGCCTCCCCACACATGAGAGTTGTACTCTACCCGGGCGAATAAAATCCATGTATAAAGTCAACATCTGTGCAGGGGTAAAGAAGGCATGAGTCAGCTTTGCACACCTAATCTCTTGCAAGCAGATTTTACAAGAGGTAATGGTCTTTCCAAGATAAATCCTGAGAGACTGAAACTCCAAGTATGTTAAAAGATGATGCAGGATTAAGCTTGATATTGTTAAAAATTAATGGGTACTCCAGTGGAAGATTGTGTTGGGCTGATAGATGTAAGAACTGAGTTTTTGATGCATTAAAAACAACCAGATTACCTTGACCCCAATCAGAGATATGAGCTGATGCGGGTGCCTGATACATCCAGGACGCCATGACCCCCAAGCATTGTGTCTCTGAGGTGTGAAGGAACCGCATGTCAGCCACTGTGTGGTTGCCTGATACATCCAGGAAGCCATGACCCCCAAGCACTGTGTCTCTGAGGTGTGAAGGAACCGCATGTCAGCCACTGTCGGCCAGTCTCTCGGCTCCATCCACACGTTGATGGATGGGCAGGCCAGGCTCAGTAAATGCCAGTTCTGTCTGAAAGATTACATTCTGTATTACTGTGCTATCTATCTATCTATTATCTGCCTCTATATATCCTGCTGTCTATCTATCATCCACTCCTGTAAAATACTAATCTATCGCCCACCTCTACAATATTCTGACTATCTATCATTCATCTTATAATAATAGTATCTCTAACTGTTACAGATATTTTATGAATGAAGGACATCTGTAATCTGGTGTATGGAACTTTCTACAAAATGTTTCTTCCTCTGTTCATCTTAGTATTATTCGTATCATATCGTTTATAAACACTTCAACATGCTGCCATGTGTTGGTCTTGGTCACCTAATGGTGGCTCTCCACACTGCTCGATCTCTGGCAGCCTCCCTACTCAGTTCCTTATCCCTGAGGTCACACTCTATGACCTCATCCCAGGTCTTCTTTGGTCTGCCTCTTGCAACCCAACCCCCGACATTCACACTTTCAACACCCAGATGTCATCCTCCATCCCCTCAACATGCCCAAACCACCTCAATCTACCCTTCCTCATCACAACACTAATACTGATACAAACTATTTCTATATTTTACAAAATGTAAACAGCGAATGAAGAAGTGTTCTATCTATCTATCTATCTACAGCCAGACGCCCTAATCCCGTACGAGGTGGCCACAAACAAATCACCTCCACGTCGCCCTGTCCCCCGCCATTTCACTGCCCTTTCTCCCAACTCACACCCCCCTCTCTCATTTACCTCTCCACTCCATCTCTCCATCTCATCCTCGGCCTCCCTCT
Organism: Coenobita brevimanus; assembly: GCF_032717465.1. Lineage (NCBI taxonomy): Eukaryota > Metazoa > Arthropoda > Malacostraca > Decapoda > Coenobitidae > Coenobita > Coenobita brevimanus. The sequence continues at coordinate 154,178 of NW_027643005.1, read as the reverse complement.
CCCTCTCCCCCCCTCCACCTCACTCATATACACTCTCTTCGTCAGTCTTTCACCCTCCATCCTCTCCACATGGCCAAACCACCTCAGTGTATTCCTCCTAACGCTTCCTATCACATCCACATTCACATCACAACGCTCCTTTATATCCTCATTCGTCAGCCTGTCTCTCCACGTGACTCCACAGGCTCCTCTTAAATAACTCATTTCCACTGCTCTCACTCTTGACTTGTGTCCTTCCAACAACGTCCAAGCTTCACTTCCATACGTTAGAGTTGGTATCACAATACTGTCATGTAGTAACTTTTTCACTTCCATGCTCACTTCCCTGTTTCTTATCACTGCTTTCAAAGAACCAGCAACCTTTCTTCCCTGCTGTACCCTTTCAAGCACTTCACCCTCCAAACCTCCATCCTTACTCATCACACTCTCCAAGTACTTAAACGCACTCACATTTTCCAATTCCTCCTCATCCAGCCTCACTGTACATTCACTGACTTCACTTCTCTCGAGGACCATAACTTTACTCTTCCCTACATTCACCTTTAGATTCCGTTTCTTACACACTCTCCCAAACTCATCCACCAAGCCTTGCAGCTCCCCTTTGTCAGAACAAAATTTCATTAAGGGTCTAACATGAGATGTGCATGGTCATATCATGAATTCGGAGGAACGGCAGATGGTGGATTTTAAAAAATTTGTAGCCACACCCCAGCTTTACCGGCTACAGTGTGAATATGGTGGTGGAACCTCAAATTTCTATCCACCAGAACGCCCAGGTCTTTACTCACAGCTGTTAATGGGACAGGATGAATACCTATAAAATATTGGCCAAAAGGCTGAAGCACAATGCAGTTCCTGCCAAACCTAAGTGTACCACACTTGTCTGGGTGAAGGTGTAGGCCCCAAGACTCGCCAATACTGTTCACCATGTGTATATCATGTGGACAATTGGTAAGTCCACAGAGAAGACACACAAGATTGTTCCTGTTAACTTTTACATATATTTTTAATCATTAACAAATCTCTTGTACTGGCAATTCAAAGATGAAGTTAAGTGACTGATGTATATAAAAAAAAACAATACAGGGCCCAACACTGACCCCTGGGGTACTCCACTAACACAGTTCCATAGCAACTCTGCCTACCATCCACTGAAACAAACATTTTCCTCCCAATTAGGAATTGGTGAAGCCATGCGAGGGCATTTCCTGAAATACCCAAGTACTGCAATTCTGTGATAAAGTCAATCAAGATAATACGCACCTTTCCCAGCACACAGAGTTTAAAATGTCACAACAATGCTGCAGACGACAGCCATTGTGGAAGGTTGTTTACGTTGCTTAGAGCAACAAGTCTACTAAAAATCTCATTTAAAGGTCTCGTCAAAATAGTCAATTGAGTGTACGGAATTCCTCCAAAAAATTAACAATGTAAAAAGATATAGAGAAGAACACACTACATTGTAAGTTTATGAAAATAACCTAGGATAAATTATCAAACGAATCTCGTATCCACTCCAGTCTAATATAAATGTTGATATCTATAGTTAAAGAAGAAATGCATAAATAAAGGCTGTATTGTAAATTTACGAAAATCTATAAGGACGAAATATCAAACCTCCCCTGCCATTCTAAATCCTGATACTGGCGCGTTATTTAAAAACCATTTTTTGTTAAACCTGTACCATTCAAATACATAATCTTCATTCACTAACTTCTCAGATTCCTGCTAAAGCCTCAGATAACTCTCTCAGGCTCCTGTAATTCACTCTCAGCTGAAGGAAATCATCTGGCATTAGCTGGTGTGAAATATTATATCTGTTCCAACAATGACATACTCAAGCCTCCTCGGTCCTTCACTCCCCAGTTTTACATCTCGCAATCCCCCACTCCCTATTTTCCCTCTCTCACTCCATCCATCTCCTATAAATACTTCTTCTTGCTCCCCATTGCACTTCTTTGTTATAATTTCACACGTTCAGACTTCTATATTCTCTCTCTCTCTCTCTCTCTCTCTCTCTTGTCTCGCGTCTGTTCCCTTCCCATCACTCCTTCCCCTCCAATATCATCTCTGTACAAATCACAGCTCCTGCGCGATGTTTTTTTGTCCCTTACAAGGCTTCTATTCTGCCGTTTGTCTCGCTCCTTTCCCACTGCCCCATGGAGGGAGGGAAAGAATGCTTGCCCAATATAGTAGCCTTGCTTGTGGTAAGAGGTCACTACAAAGTGTCTTCCATCTTTCTCTCCTTGCTGTCCTCTTCTGCTCTTCTGTCCCGCCTCTCTTCTTGATATTTCCCTGTCTCACCTTCACCTTTTATCCCGCACACCATTTACACGCCAGCCTTAGTGCCACACAGCCACGGGGCGCCTTGATGTTACTTCTTACCTTTCCCTAATTCCTTCCTTCCTTTCTTCCATATTTTCTTACTTTTCAGGAACGGTCCCCTTGTTATTCTCAGAACGGTCCTTGGTTTCTGATCTGCGTATAATTCAGGAACGGCCCTACTGACCTCTCCCACAGCCTCTCACACCTCACAGCAAACCATCTCTCTCTCTCTCTCTCTCTCTCTCTCTCTCTCTCTCTCTCTCTCTCTCTTTTATCCTTTACACTTTTTTTCTTTTAGTCTACGTTGGTTCTTAGTCCAGAGAGAGAGAGAGAGAGAGAGAGAGAGAGCTATCCTTCTTCTTACCTGCCACATCACTAATGAGGCCCAGACAGGTGTATTAAATCACATCCCCTGAATGTGTGTGTGTGTGTGTGTGTGTGTGTGTGTGTGTGTGTGTGTGTGTGTGTGTGTGTGTGTGTGTGTGTCTATCTATCTATTGCCAGACGCCTCAATCGCGTTCGGGGTGGCCACAAACAAATCGCCTCCACGTCACCCTGTCCCCTGCCATTTCACTGCCCCGCTCCCAACTCACACACCCCTCTCTCATATACCTCTCCACCCCATCCCTCCATCTCATCCTCGGCCTCCCCCTTACTCACATACACTCTCTTCGTCAGTCTTTCACCCTCCATCCTCTCCACATGGCCAAACCACCTCAGTGTGTTCCTCATAACGCTTCCTATCACATCCACATCAACACCACAATGCTCCTTTATATCCTCATTCGTTAGACTGTCTCTCCATGTGACTCCACAGGCTCCTCTTAAATAACTCATTTCCACTGCTCTCACTCTTGACTTGTGTCCTTCCAACAACGTCCAAGCTTCACTTCCGTACGTTAGAGTTGGTATCACAATACTGTCATGTAGTAATTTTTTCACTTCCATGCTCACTTCCCTGTTTCTTATCACTGCTTTCAAAGAACCAGCAACCTTTCTTCCCTGCTGTACCCTTTCAAGCACTTCACCCTCCAAACCTCCATCCTTACTCATCACACTACCCAAGTACTTAAACGTACTCACATTTTCCAATTCCTCACCATCCAACCTCGCTGTACATTCACTGACTTCACCTCTCTCAAAGACCATCACTTTACTCTTCCCTACATTCACCTTTAGATTCCGTTTCTTACACACTCTCCCAAACTCATCCACCAAGCCTTGCAGCTCCCCTTCGTCTTCACTCAACAACACAGTATCATCTGCAAACAAACTACAGGTATTTTTATTTTACTCTTGAAGGACAGGTTAGGTTATCTTGAAGAACAGAACAAAAATAGTTTATGAGAAACATGCCACAAACATGCCTTACAATTGTCTAAAATACCCAAAAAAATGGATCAAAATCTGGTAGTTGTGTGGCTGGCTGAAACTATAATTTTACCACAGCTTGTTTCAGGCCATTGTGTCAGGTGAACTACCACAGCTATGACTTACACTCACAACCTTTCCCATAATTATCTTGTACAGTTACACTATACACCGGGCCATTACAGCATCAAATGTGTCAAGTCGGTCAATTAGCCCTTAGTAAATTACCTACAAACACTTCACACAGACTTGAAACATCTCACTAACTGTAAATATACTGATAATCCTAATGTTTGCTACAAGGGGGCTTTAAACACAACAAAAATATACCTAGTGAGTTGTCAGTGAAGGTACCGGGACCTGGGCTGCTCAAAACACACTAACCACCCACTACTCTCATTATAAATTAATCCTATTTACCCTCCTAAACATAAAATAACTACATATACACCCGCTCACGTGTATACTCACCTTACAAGTTTGATTCTGTTAGTGTATAAGTGTCAACAAGATTCCTATGCAGTCTACTCTTGAGCAAGGGGACGGGTGTGTGCGTGTGTGAAGGTCACAGCCTTGCCCTTAGATCGGACTATATGAGCTCTCAGCTCCCTTCCGGGAGGGTAAAAGCTGACGATCACGACCATCAAGTGATCCTGACCGACCCGGTGAATTACACACACACAAGGGCCGAAATTTGACTATGCTGTGTGGACTTGAACTTTTACAATGCCCTCATTAATAATAGTTTTTGTCATGGGCTGATCCTCAACCCATCCACCAAGCTTGGGTAAAATCCGATAAAAACTGCGTAAGTTATTTTCTGGCCGGAACTATTCTCACAGAGGAACCCCCAAAGAGAATAGTTCCTATCATGAGATAACTCAGTTTTTATCCGATTTTAACCGAACTAGGTGGAAGGCTTGAGTGACAGCCTAGAACGAAACGTACTTTTTATTATTATTATTATTATTATTATTTTTTAAGAAAGTAAATAAAAAGTAAAGGTTTGAGGGCTAGGTGAAAGTTTGAGAGAGAGAGAGAGAGAGAGAGAGAGAGAGAGAGAGAGAGAGAGAGAGAGAACATTAACTTGAGTTCATTACAGATAAACCTGGGGCAAGGCTGGAGGATAAGACTGAAGTGAAGTGACTGGCTCTTGAGGACAAATACTCAGAGGTCAAGGTCACAGGTCAAGGCCAAAGTCGGTGTGTGTGAGGGGTTATTAAAATAAATCTGTTCTGATAAGATTTTAGCCAAATTTGGTGGAAGGATGACGATGTAAGATTTGCAAGGTGACGTTCATTACCAGATCAGCAGTCACTACTACTACTACTACTACCATCATCATTATTATCATTATTATTATTATTAATATGGTGGTAGGTGGTGGCCACCATCATCCACTCACTTGATGTAGTGTTGCCTTCTTCTTTCTTCACCTTCATCATTCTTTTTCTGTGTCTGTCCTCTCTTCCTATTTCTCCCATCTTTCCTGTCACTTTTTATTACTCTTCTTTCCTTTTCAGGTGGCTTTACATTGACAAGCCTAATGGTTTCGTGTAACCCAGGAAACCATTACAGGAAACCATTTACAACGCTGGGTGGTAACCATATAACCAACACATACGTGTTCCCTACGTGTCAACAATTGGGTTGGCGGAGGGTTAGTGCCCCTGCCCGCAAAACCACTAACTTAAAGTCAATCGGCCACCCCTTACGGGATTATGGCGTCTGGCTATAGATAGATAGATTGATTGATCATCATTATAATTATTATTATTATTATTATTATTATTATTATTATTAAATTATTATTATTTACCACACTCACTGGGCTGCAATTCTAGACCAAACCAGTGTGGTAGCCAGTGGTCGGGTGTGGTGGGGCGGGACAGGATATTATTATTATTATTATTATTATTATTATTATTATAATTATTATTATTTACCACACTCACTGGGCTGCAATTCTAGACCAAACCAGTGTGGTAGCCAGTGGTCGGGTGTGGTGGGGCGGGACAGGATATTATTATTATTATTATTATTATTATTATTATTATTATTATTATTTACCACACTCACTGGGCTGCAATTCTAGACCAAACCAGTGTGGTAGCCAGTGGTCGGGTGTGGTGGGGCGGGACGGGATATTATTATTATTACTATTATTATTATTATTATTATTATTATTATTTACCACACTCACTGGCCTGCAATTCTAGACCAAACCAGTGTGGTAGCCAGTGGTCGGGTGTGGTGGGGCGGGACAGGAGGGCTGCAAGGAGATGCCAGGGTGTGCAGATATTGCCCCACCATTACACTGATGAGCTGGCCTTCAGGCACGCTGATGAATACACGCTGCTCACTCTGCCCCTCCAACCCAACAAGCACGAGGACGAGGAGGACATGGAGGAGGAGGGAAAAGAAAAAGAAAGAGGAGAAGGAGAGAGAAAGTAAGAGGGAGAAGCAGGAGGAGGAAGAGGAAAAAGGAGGAGGAGGAGGAGGATGGGGAGGAGGAAGGAAAGGAGAAAGGTGATGGGGAAGGAAGGAAATGAGAAGGAGGGACAACTAGAGGGAAAGAGAAAGAAGGAGGAGGAAGAGAGAAAAAGAAGGAGGGAAAAGTTGGAGAAGGAAGAGGGAAAGGAGGAGGAGGAGGAAAGGAGAAAGAAGGAGGAGGGGAAGGGAAAAGAAAAAGAAGGAGGAGGAGGGGAAGGGAAAAGAGGAATAATTAGAAGGAGGAGGGACAAGAGAAACAAGAAGGAGCAGGACGGAAAGAGAAGGAGGAAGAAAAAGAGAAAGAGAGAGAAGGAGGAGGGAAAAGAGAAAGAAGGAGGAGGAGGAAGGAAGAGAAGAAGAGAGAAAGAGGAGGGAAGGGAGAAAGAAGGTGAAATGGAGGAAGAAGGAAGGTTTATGGTAAAGCTTTTTGTCAGTGCTTGTGGTGTCCTGCAGTCAGTAGTCTCTCTCTCTCTCTCTCTCTCTCTCTTTCTCTTTCTCTCTCACTAGCTAGACATCCTATCCCGTAAGAAATGGCCACAAATAAATCGCCTCCATGTCGCCCTGTCCCCCGCTATTTCACTGCCCTTCCTCCAGCTCACCCCCCCCCCTCTCTCATATACTTTTCCACTCCATCTCTCCATCTCGTCCACGGCCTCCCCCCCCCTCTCTCCCCCCTCCACCTCACTCGCATACACTCTCCTTGTTAGTCTCTCGCTCTCCATCCTCTCCACAGGGCCAAACCACGTCAATGTGTTTCTCATTACGCTTTCTATCACATCCACATCCACACAACGCTCCTTCACGTCCTCGTTTGTCAGTGTCTCTCAATATACAGTATACTGTGTATATATATATATATATATATATATATATATATATATTGTTACGGAACAGAGAAAGATAATGTACACTTTAAGTGAGAATACTAAAAATCACTACTGTCCCGTAAAGTTCCAGGTTCAAAACAAAAGAGTTAGGTAAAATTACAAGTTAAAGTTTAATGCTCAAACTAACAACAAAACATTCAGGACTCATAAGGATAATGTAATGGCAAAAACAGGTTAAATATATTGTTAACTGCAATAGCCTCTATTAACACGAAATTAGCAAGAGTAAATTTATCTAAGTCAGCCCTGAAAAATGAGAATACACTGGGTAACGCTCAGTTAATGCAAGATAAATTATTACAGATACAAACTATTATTAACAATTGGCTGACATAAAACCTTACATTAATCACAAAAACCTTACTAGGCCTAAGAATTAACTCCTTACGCTACACAGCACAAGAAAAAATGCAACAACACTCATACTCAAATTACACAGCTGCTAGATGGTTGGAGACTTCCTGAGCACTCACAATAATAATAACTGTACAGGGGAGGACAGAGATGTGAACAAAATGAGGAGTAGATCTAAGTGGCAATTAATGCAGAGACTGAGCTCATTATATAGGGGCCGGCAGAGCTTGATACAACTTGTAAGAATGACGCGCAAATGAAGCCAGAGGGGACAAAGAGTTGACAATCCTGCTCTGAACAACAGAAAGAACGACTTACTCTACTATAAGGGAGGACGGGGGGAGTGAGGTAGAACACGCTCGCGATCAAACATGCGGCATACTGTACGTTAGAATTACACAAAGGATGATGAAATCATAGGCTATGTAACACCCCCCCATAAAGAAAAAGAAATTTACAAAGGAAATTTCTTATTACCCTAAAACAATCTGTCTAAAGTCTAGATAAGCAATCTGCAATAACATTTTCTTTCCCCTTGACATGTTGTATGTCTAATGAATACTCCTGAAGAAGTAGACTTCATCTTGTCAATCTCTGATTTTTATCTTTAAACTTACTAAGGAATTTCAGTGGGTTATGATCGGTATAAATGACTATGGGGTCAAAACCAGAACACAAATAAAATGAAAATTGTTGTAAACCCAAAATCAAGGCCAAAAGTTCTTTCTCAATAGTTGAGTAGTTCTTTTGAGGTGGAGTGAACTTCTTACTGTAATAAGATACAAGGTGTTCAATACCCTGATCATCCTCTTGCAGCAAAACAGCCCCAGCTCCTGTATCACTTGCATCAACAGCCATCTTAAAAGGCTTAGCAAAATTTGGAGTAGTGAACACTGGCTGACTTAATAGGATAGCTTTAAGTTTGTTGAAAGAGGATTCACAGTTATCGGTCCAGACAAATTTAACTCCCTTTTTCAGTAGGTCTGTAAATGGTGATACAAGAATTGAAAAGTTAAGAACAAATCTCCTGTAAAAACCTACCATTCCAAAAAATCTTTGTAGCTCTTTCCTACTTTTAGGTCTGGGAAGATCACTTATAACCTGAACCTTAGCTCCTGGTGGTGCAACATGTCCATCACCAATTACGTACCCAAGGTACTGAACTTTAGCTTGACCAAACTCACACTTTGATAAATTAGCTACAAGATTAGCCTGAACCAAACGCTCAAGAAATTTACTGACATGGCATAGGTGATCTTTCCAGTTGTCACTGAAGATTAATACATCATCAATATAAACAACACACCCTGCCAAACCCTCTGTTACAACATTCATGAGCTTCTGAAATGTGGCTGGTGCATTCTTCATACCATATGGCATTACAGAACATGCAAAACTCTTTCCTAGTGTTACAAAACATGAGATCTCCCTAGCACGTTCAGTCATAGGTACTTGCCAGTATCCCTTTAACAAATCAAACTTACTTATGTACCTAGCCTTTCCAATCTTGTCTATGCAATCTTCCACACGAGGGAGAGGGTAAGTGTCTGTTTTGGTTATCTGATTAACACGTCTGTAGTCAATGCAAAGCCGCTGTGACCCCCCTGGCTTAGGGACCAGAGTGACAGGAGAACTCCACTCGCTCTGACAGGGCTCAATCATCTTGTGGTCCAACAGGTAGCCAAGCTCCTTCTGGATGAGAGGAACTTTCATTGGGTTCACACGGTAAGGAGGCAATTTAATTGGCTTTGCGTCTCCAACATCGACATCATGCATCAGCACAGTGGTTCTTCCTGGAGTGGCACGGAACACTTGCGGGTACTCCTGCAGTAATGCCGAAAACTCATGCCTTTCCTCGGGAGGTAGATGAGAAAGCTTAGTCTGGAGATCATTCATGATATCAGGATTCTTCCCCAAACTATCACTCAGGCTCATGCTGCATGGGAGAACTTCACTTGCAGACTCGGGTGGAACAGCAACAGTGCAGACTGGGTTATTTTCGTCCCGCCTGTGATATAACTTTAGCATGTTGATGTGACAAAGTTGCTTGTTCTTTCTACGATCTGGTGTGGCGATGACATAGTTGACATCACTGAGTTTCTTCTCCACGAAATAAGGACCACTAAACTTGGCTTGAAGAGGTTGCCCATGAACCGGTAGCAGAATCAAAACCTGATCTCCTGGCTGAAAGTGGCGTAACCTGGACTTCTTATCATACCAAGTCTTCATCTTCTCCTGAGCAGCTCCTAAATTCTCTCTCGCCAGCTGTAAAGCAGTGGACAGCCGTTCTTTGAACTTCATCACATACTCCAGCAGGTTGACGTCATCTTCCTCCGACAGCCAGCATTCCTTGAGTAGCTTAAGGGGTCCTCTTACTTCATGGCCAAACAGTAGTTCAAAAGGTGAGAAGCCCAGTGATTCATTTGGAGATTCTCTTGCAGCAAACACAACGAATGGAAGACCTTTATCCCAGTCTTTCTGATGTTCCAAACAGTATTTCTTGAGCATCGATTTGAGTGTTTGATGATATCTCTCCAACGCTCCTTGAGTCTGGGGATGGTAAGCTGAAGACGTGATCTGGGTGATCACCAACTCTTTCAGAGACTGCTTGAAAACATTTGACATGAAATTACTTCCCCGGTCTGACTGTACCTCCTTGGGCAGACCAAACTTGGTGAAGAACCCTAGCATTTCCTTAACCACGCTCTTTGCTGAGATATTTCTAAGTGGAATGGCTTCAGGATAACGAGTAGCCATATCAATCAGGGTCAACACATAAGAAAATCCTGAAGAAGTCTTAGGAAGAGGGCCCACAATATCCACCAACACACGGGTGAATGGCGCCTCAAAAGGCGGAATGGGAACTAGAGGTGCAACCTTTTCGGTCTGATTACACTTCCCCACAACTTGACAGGTGTGACAAGACTTACAATACCAGGAAACATCCCTGAAGATACCTGGCCAGTAGAAGTGTTTCAAAATGCGTGCCACAGTCTTCCTCACTCCAAGGTGTCCTGCCAAACTGGAATCATGAGCCACTCTAATGATATCCTGCCTACAAACACGAGGGATGACAACTTGATGTACAACCTCCCATTCACAGTCGGCTGATGCTGTTGGGGGTCTCCACTTCCTCATAAGTACTCCTGACTTTATATAATAACAAGTAGAAGCACCAGCTGACTCTTCCTCACTGCAAACAGAGTTAGCTAGACCTTTCAACTCAGGGTCAGCAACCTGCAACTCAACCAACTCTTGACGAGACAAATAACACTACGGGGTACTGCCTCATCTGGTGAGTGGTCCAAATTAGCAAGAAAAGTGTCACCTAGGATAACATCATCATCATCATTATCCTCTAAGTCACCAGTAACTTTAGACTTAGCCCTAGTGACAGCACATGCAGGGAACACATCAGGGACATCACAATCCTGGGACGCAGCCACTGGCTCACTAGACAACTGAGGAGCTGGACACACTTGACTCTCACCAATATCATTTCCAAGTAAGAAAGTTACACCTGACATTGGGAGTGTCTCAACCAACCCAACCATAACGGAACCATTAACAAAACCAGACTCTAAATTCACTCTGCACAGAGGGACAGAGAAGTAATTATTCCCTACACCTTGTAAGATTACAGTTTCATCAGAGGAATTAACATTAGAGCCTAGAACACTGGTCAGCATAAGGGATTGGCAAGCACCTGTATCACGATATATTTGAACTGATTTCCTGTCATTACTGTCCAGAGGACTGACAAAACCATCAGACAGGAAATTAGCACATGAACTCTTGAGAGTGTCACCCACGTTACTGCTCAAAAGAGGAGCTTCATCATGAGGATTTAATTTACCCCTCAAAGCAGGTTCAGTTAACTCAGTTAAAGAATTCTGGGAACTCTCAAGGGTGGACACTAGACCAATTGACTGAATATTTAAAGACTCCTTTTTGTTCACATCACGCTGTCTCCTGAAACATTTCTCCGAAGTATGACCAAGCTTACTGCAATAAGTACATTTACTTTTCTGAAATCTAGAGGTGAAGCTGGTATTTACTTCCTGAGAAACATCATCTTTATTCTCTTTCCTGTTACCTGTACTCTGAGTAGAGGCAACGTACTTACTCTCAGCTCTCCTCTTTTCTCTAGAATATCTCTTGTGAGTGAGAACATATTCATCAGCTAAAACTGCGGCATCAGACAAATTATCTATTCTTCTCTCATCAAGATATAGGGTTACATCTTTACTAATACACCTTTTGAAGTCCTCCAGCAAAATCATCTGCTTAAATTTACCAAAATCAGAATCCACATTCTTAGAATTTAACCACTGCTCTAACAGATCTTCTTTGATTTTTGCATACTCGACATGGGATTGCTTATCTTGTTTATAAGTTGTCCTAAATTTTACTCTATAGGCTTCAGGAACAAGCTCATAGGCCTTAAGAATCAAGCTCTTAACTACATCATAATTATCAGATTGATCCTGAGGCAAAGATGCATAAGTTACTTGAGCTTTACCGGTAAGAACAGTCTGAAGGAGTACTGGCCAATACTTTTTGGGCCAATTAAAACCTGTAGCTACCCTCTCAAACAACTGAAAATACTTTGTTAAATCAGATTCATTAAAAGGAGGGACAAGTTTAACATTTTTAGCCACATCAAAATCATCAGAGCTAGATGATCCAGTTCCACCTTGTTTCATGTGATACTCATGGTCTGCCTGAATCCTAGCAAGTTCAACTTGTGCCTGAAACTCAGCCTCCTTAGCACGAGCCTGAAACTCAGCCTCCTTAGCATTTGCCTGAAATTCAGCCTCCTTAGCACGAGCCTCCTGCAGGGCTAGCTGTAACTTAGCTAATTCAATCTGCGTTTGCTCATTTGGAGGAGTTACATTAAACAAGCTTTCATTAATCATGTCAACAATTTGATCTTTAGAATGATGAGAGCGAACAGCAATTCCCAATTGTTGAGCAACGAGCTTAAGTTCATTCTTTGTTCTGTTTTCTACATCACACACTGTTTGCACATTTGACAAAAAATCTTTGGCTTCATCAAGCGTAGTAATAGTAGACATCATGAATAAATCACAGTCACAAAATATCAAGCAATATCCTTATGATAATATCCTGAATATCCTGATAAGAGGTTGCCAAATTTATGTTACGGAACAGAGAAAAATAATGTACACTTTAAGTGAGAATACTAAAAATCACTACTGTCCCGTAAAGTTCCAGGTTCAAAACAAAAGAGTTAGGTAAAATTACAAGTTAAAGTTTAATGCTCAAACTAACAACAAAACATTCAGGACTCATAAGGATAATGTAATGGCAAAAACAGGTTAAATATATTGTTAACTACAATAGCCTCTATTAACACGAAATTAGCAAGAGTAAATTTATCTAAGTCAGTGCTGAAAAATGAGAATACCAGATAATACTCAGTGAATGCAAGATAAATTATTACAGATACAAACTACTATTAACAATTGGCTGACATAAAACCTTACATTAATCACAAAAACCTTACTAGGCCTAAGAATTAACTCCTTACGCTACACAGCACAAGAAAAAATGCAACAACACTCATACTCAAATTACACAGCTGCTAGATGGTTGGAGACTTCCTGAGCACTCACAATAATAATAACTGTACAGGGGAGGACAGAGATGTGAACAAAATGAGGAATAGATCTAAGTGGCAATTAATGCAGAGACTGAGCTCATTATATAGGGGCCGGCAGAGCTTGATACAACTTGTAAGAAGGACGCGCAAATGAAGCCAGAGGGAACAAAGAGTTGACAATCCTGCTCTGAACAACAGAAAGAACGACTTACTCTACTATAAGGGAGGACGGGGGGAGTGAGGTAGAACACGCTCGCGATCAAACATGCAGCATACTGTACGTTAGAATTACACAAAGGATGATGAAATCATAGGCTATGTAACAATATATATATATATATATATATATATATATATATATATATATATATATATATATATATATATATATATACCAGCAAACAAGTGACGATTTATGCGATATCGAGTGATAATAATTAGCAAGGACAATATTAGACTTATAATAACAGGGCGGCCCATATATCACAATGTGTCGTGTGTGTGGCAGAAGGATACGTGCCAGAAGATGACCCAGACTTTATTGGTTGATTGTACACCTCATTCATTCTCTCTCGCTCTCTCTCTCTCTCTCTCTCTCTCTCTCTCACACACACACACACACACACACACACACACACACACACACACAGGTTGCGAAAAGTTTCACTGACGAAGTGGGTGGTTACTGTCCCCCTGGAGCAAGGGGACGGGTGTGTGGGTGTGTGAAGGTCACAGCCTTGCCCTTAGATCGGACTATATGAGCTCTCAGCTCCCTTCCGGGAGGGCAAAATGCTGACGATCACGACCATCAAGTGATCCTGACCGACCCGGTGAATTACCCGGTAAAATTACACACAAATATACATACATATAACACATCTATCAGCAGATGAAGATTCCAGGCCTCTCACAGGTTAGGAATAGTGGCTGGTTGATGGAAGTGAGAGAGAGAGAGAGAGAGAGAGAGAGAGAGAGAGTGTGTTACCGAGTCACTGTGTCAATTTTGCCGTCCCCCCCCCCACCGTTATTCTGGTGTGCATTATAGTCTCTTTCTCCATCCTTTTCACAGCACTTCTTCGTGACTAGCATCATATTCTAGTGTTAATGTATTGATAGAGTTATTTCAGGATGAAGATATGGCAATTTTAGGTCAAGTGACTGGAAAAAGAGCCCAGTCGTAACGTTGGAAGCCCCAGTTGGAAGCCCCAGTTGGAAGTCCCAGTTGGAAGCCCTCAGTTGGAAGCCCCAGTTGGAAGCCCCAGTTGGAAGTCCCAGTTGGAAGCCCCAGTTGGAAGCCCCAGTTGGAAGTCCCAGTTGGAAGCCCTCAGTTGGAAGCCCTCAGTTGGAAGCCCCAGTTGGAAGCCCTCAGTTGGAAGCCCCAGTTGGAAGCCCCAGTTGGAAGTCCCAGTTGGAAGTCCCAGTTGGAAGCCCTCAGTTGGAAGCCCCAGTTGGAAGCCCCAGTTGGAAGCCCCAGTTGGAAGTCCCAGTTGGAAGCCCCAGTTGGAAGCCCCAGTTGGAAGTCCCAGTTGGAAGCCCTCAGTTGGAAGCCCTCAGTTGGAAGCCCCAGTTGGAAGCCCTCAGTTGGAAGCCCCAGTTGGAAGCCCCAGTTGGAAGTCCCAGTTGGAAGTCCCAGTTGGAAGCCCTCAGTTGGAAGCCCCAGTTGGAAGCCCCAGTTGGAAGCCCCAGTTGGAAGTCCCAGTTGGAAGTCCCAGTTGGAAGCCCTCAGTTGGAAGCCCCCAGTTGGAAGCCCCAGTTGGAAGTCCCAGTTGGAAGCCCCAGTTGGAAGTCCCAGTTGGAAGCCCTCAGTTGGAAGCCCCAGTTGGAAGCCCCCAGTTTGAAACCCCCAGTTGGAAGCCCCAGTTGGAAGCCCCCAGTTGGAAGCCCCCAGTTGGAAGCCCCAGTTGGAAGCCTCAGTTGGAAGCCCTCAGTTCCCATCAGACCAAAACCTGAACCCTAAGCTATCCTTATAATACGAGGATGAGATGGAGGGATGGAGTGGAGAGGTGTATGAGAGAGGGGTGTGAGCTGGGGAGAGGGCAGCGACATGGCGGGGGACAGGGCGACTTGGAGGTGATTTGTTTGTGGCCACCCCTTACTGGATTAAGGCGTGTGGCAATAGGTAGATAGACAGATTGACTTAACATTTTTTCGGTAATATACAACAAACCACACCAAGTTTTGCCAAGTCTTGTATTTCTGATAAATTCCTAAACTTGTACAGATAAATGATGAACCTTGTGTTATACTGTATAGTTATTGGCTTGGTTGCAGGAGTAAATATTTCCTGAATTATATAACCCAAAAATACAACAACCGCTTCCATATTAGCTTTCTCGCGTAACTGAAAAAAATGGTTAACTAAAAAATGGTTAACTAAAAAATGGTTAACTAAAAAATGGTTAACTAAAAAATGGTTAACTAAATAATGGTTAACTCAAAAAATAGTAACTCAAAAAATGATCAACTAAAAAATGGTTAACTAAAAAAAATGGTTAACTAAAAAAAATGGTTAACTAAAAAAAATGGGTAACTCAAAAAATGGTTAACTCAAAAAATGGCTAACTCAAAAAATGGTTAACTCAAAAATGGTTAACTCAAAAATGGTTAACTCAAAAATGGTTAACTCAAAAAATGGTTAACTCAAAAAATGGTTAACTCAAATATGGTTAACTCAAAAATGGTTAACTCAAAAATGGTTAACTCAAAAAATGGTTAACTCAAAAAATGGTTAACTCAAAAATGGTTAACTCAAAAATGGTTAACTCAAAAACGGTTAACTCAAAAATGGTTAACTCAAAAATGGTTAACTCAAAAATGGTTAATGGCAATTTTCCCCAACGACCTTTTGAAACGTATTTGAAATTTTCTGCCGCTGAGCTACGTGAAATAAATTGGAATAGGACAAACATTTTTAGGCCTCACCATCCACTCACTGGATGTAGTGCTGCTCCTGGGTGACTGCTTTCCTCTCTTCCTTGGTTCTTTCCTGCCTGAGTCAGTCAGTGTGGTGAATGAGGCGTGTCAGCTGAGTAAGATGAGCCAGCGAGTAAAATGAGGAAGTAATTGACTGAGGTGAGACAAGGGACAGGAGTGAGTATGGTGAATGAGCAAGGGAGGTGACTGTGTGTATGTGTGTGTGTGTGTGTGTGTGTGTGTGTGTGTGTGTGTGTGTGTGTGTGTGTGTGTGTGTGTGTGTGTATCTTTGTGAGCGGCCGGATGTTTCTTATCAATGTGCGTCTCTCTCTCTCTCTCTCTCTCTCTCTCTCTCTCTCTCATTTTCTGTGGAATTCCCAGTTAGTGTCTTTGTTTATGGTTATATCCTTGTGTGTGTGTGTGTGTGTGTGTGTGTGTGTGTGTGTGTGTGTGTGTGTGTGTGTGTGTGTGTGTGTGTGTGTGTGTGTGTGTGTGTGTGTGTTTGTGTTTAAAGGCAGGAAATAAAAGAGAAATCCAGCAGGAAAATATTAGGTACACCTAGACAGAGAGCAGAAGAGGATACGAGGAGGGAGGAAAAGAGGAGGGGGAAAGAGAGGAGCTGGAGAAAGAGCAGTGAGCTGAAGAAAGAGTAAGTGACATTAGGAGAGAGGAAAGGGAAGAATGTTGGGTGACGTTGTACAGGTCAACTCTGGAACTGTCTCCCTCTCGCTGTATTTCTTATTGCCTAAGATCTCCAGTCTTTCAAACACAGTGTGTCCAGGCATCTCGATATGAACGCATCTTGAAATTGGCTCTGTTATATTGTTTGTCACAAGATGATCCACCGGTATACATGGAGAGTAATGAGGAGGATGGATGGTGAACTTGTTGAACGAAAGGCAATGATAGACTGCGTGTGTGTGGATGAACGAATGAGAAGACAAGTGTTGGATGCAAGAGTGTGGAGAGGGTGGGGGAATGGAGTCTCAGACCATCACTTAGTGATGGCCAAGGTAAAGCTGCAAAGAAAGTGGTTGAGGAGACGAAGGGGAAGACAGGAGGAAACAGCTCCTGTGAGAAGAGTGGAGAAGTTGCAAGATAGTGAGAAAATGACAGAGTATAAGAGCATAGTGGAAGAAAGATTGGGAAGGTATGAGCTAGAGCAGATGGAAGGGGTGGAAGACGTATGTAAGATATTCACGGAAGAGATAGGCGCAGCGTGTGAGGTGGTTTGTGGAGTGAGGAGGAGATGCAAGGGTGTGCAAGGGACAGCATGGTGGAATGATGAGGTGAAACGAGCTGTGGAACAAAAGAAGAAGGCATATGGTGAATGGTTGGCGAGTAGAGGTAGGGGAGAAGATGAGAGAGAGAAGAGAGAGGTATATGTGAGCAGGAGAAGGGAGGTTAAGAAACTGGTGAAGGAGAGTAAGAAGAAAGTGGATGAAGAGTTTGGGAGGAATCTGAGTGTGAAATGGAGGGAGAGTAAGAAATTGTTTTGGAAGGAGGTAAAGAAAGCAAGGCAGTGTGAAAGGGGAAAGAGTAGGGGAGTGAAAGATAGGAATAACAGATTGTTGGTGGAGAAGAGAGAGAAATTGAGGAGATGGAAGGAGCACTTTGAGGATTTGTTGAATGTAGAGAGTGAGAGCAGTGCGAATATAAGTGGTTGGGGAATGGCTGGGAGAAGAAGAGATGAGAGGAGGGAGGAAGAGATCAGTAGGGCGGAAGTAGTGGAAGCGATGAAGAAGATTAAGCTGGGAAAGGCCCCAGGAATTGATGAAGTGTGTGGTGAAATGCTGAGGTATGGGGGTGAGATTGTTGTGGAGTGGATATGGAAGTTGTGTAGATTGGCTTGGGAAGAGGGAAGGGTTCCAGAGGACTGGAAATCAGGTATAATTGTTCCTTTATACAAAGGAAAAGGGGAGAGAGAAGTATGTGGTAACCATAGGGGTATTTGCCTTCTTAGTGTGACTGGTAAAATATATGGTAGAATACTCATTGACAGGGTTAGGCATATGGCAGAGGAGCTAGTTGGAGAAGAACAAGGGGGATTTAGGAAGGGAAAAGGGTGTGTAGATCAGATATTTGTTCTAAGATGTTTAGTGGAGAAGTATCTAGAGAAGGGAAAGAAAGTGTATGTTGCCTTCATGGACTTGGAGAAAGATTATGACAGAATAGATAGGCAAGGTATGTGGAAGGTATTAAGAATATATGGAGTGGAGGGGAAATTGTTGAGTGCTGTGAAGAGTATGTACGAGGGAGCTAGGGCTACGGTGCGAGTGGATGGCAAGCTGAGTGAGTTCTTTGATCTCATTGTGGGACTGAAACAGGGTTGTGTGATGTCTCCATGGTTGTTTAATATATACATGGATGGGGTTGTAAAGGAGGTGCAAGGTAGGGCAGTGGATGTGGAAGTGTCTCTAGTGAATGAGGGTGAGATTTGGAAGATTCCGGTGTTGCTGTTTGCTGATGATACAGTATTGTTGAGTGAAAATGAATGGGAATTGCAAGGTTTGGTGAATGAATTTGGGACAGTGTGTAGGAGGAGGAAGCTGAAAGTTAATGTAAACAGAAGTAAAGTTATGGTGTTTGAGAGGAATGAAGTCACAGAATGTACAGTGAGGCTGGATGGTGAGGATATGGAGAATGTGAGTGCATTCAAGTACTTGGGTAGTGTGATGAATAAGGATGGAACTTTGGGGGATGAAGTGCGTGAAAGGGTACAGCAGGGAAGGAAGGTTGTTGGTTCACTGAAAGTAGTGATGAGAAATAGGGAGGTGAGTATGGAAATTAAGAAGTCATTGCATGATAGTATCGTGATCCCTACCCTGACCTATGGAAGCGAGGTGTGGACCTTGCAAGAGGGGAACAAGTCAAGAGTGAGAGCAGTGGAAATGAATTACTTGAGAGGAGCATGTGGAGTGACATGGAGGGACAGGTTGACGAATGAAGAAGTGAAGGAACGTTGTGGGGTGGATGTGGATGTGGTTGAGAAGATTAGGAGAAATACACTGAGGTGGTTTGGACATGTGGAGAGAATGGAGAATGAAAGACTGACTAAGAGGGTGTATGTAGGTGAGGTGGAGGGAGGGAGAGGGAGGGGTAGACCGAGGATGAGGTGGAGGGATGGAGTTGAGAGGTATATGAGGGAGGGGGGAGTGAGTTGGGGGGAGGGTAGTCAAATGGTGGGTGACAGAGGGACTTGGAGGCGTTTTGTCTGCGGCCACCCTTTGCGGGATTAGGGCGTCGGGCTATAGATAGATAGATAGATATTGTTTTTGTTTTTTCTTAGAGGGAACAGTCTTGCGTGCTCCTGGCCTTTAGTTCCTTCTTTCTTGCATTAAACAAAAAATAGGTCAAGTGTGGTTCCTTGAGGGTGTGGGTGATGTGGCGGCAGCATCAGAACCTTAGTGTTGGTGGCATACAAGACCCCAGTGTAGAAGTGGCGTAGGGACTGGCTGAGTTACCAGCCACTTTTGTGTTATCAGTGGCACCACACAATGTTTTTATGGCCTGTACTTCCTGCCGCCATTCAACCACCGTCTGCCCGTAACTGGCTGACTGTGTGTTGGTAACTGTGTGTTGGTAACTGGTTGACTGTGTGTTGGTAACTGGTTGACTGTGTGCTGGTAACTGTGTACTGGTAATTGGTTGACTGTGTGCTGGTAACTGGTTGACTGTGTGTTGGTAACTGTGTGCTGGTAACTGGTTGACTGTGTGTTGGTAACTGTGTGCTGGTAACTGGTTGACTGTGTGTTGGTAACTGTGTACTGGTAACTGGTTGACTGTGTGTTGGTAACTGGCTGACTGTGTGTTGGTAACTGGTGAACTGTGTGTTGGTAACTGGTGGACTGTGTGCTGGTAACTGTGTGCTGGTAACTGTGTGTTGGTAACTGGTGGACTGTGTGCTGGTAACTGTGTGCTGGTAACTGGTTGACTGTGTGTTGGTAACTGTGTGCTGGTAACTGGCTGACTGTGTGTTGGTAACTGGTGGACTGTGTGTTGGTAACTGGTGGACTGTGTGCTGGTAACTGTGTGTTGGTAACTGGTTGACTGTGTGATGGTAACTGTGTGTTGGTAACTGGCTGACTGTGTGTTGGTAACTGTGTGTTAGTAACTGGTTGACTGTGTGTTGGTAACTGTGTGTTGGTAACTGGTTGACTGTGTGTTGGTAACTGTGTGTTGGTAACTGGTTGACTGTGTGTTGGTAACTGTGTGTTGGTAACTGGTGGACTGTGTGTTGGTAACTGGTGGACTGTGTGTTGGTAACTGGTTGACTGTGTGTTGGTAACTGGTTGACTGTGTGTTGGTAACTGTGTGTTGGTAACTGTGTATTGATAACTGGTTGACTGTGTGCAGGTAACTGTGTACTGGTAACTGGTTGACTGTGTGTTGGTAACTGTGTGCTGGTAACTGGTTGACTGTGTGTTGGTAACTGTGTGCTGGTAACTGTGTGTTGGTAACTGTGTGTTGATAACTGGTTGACTGTGTGCTGGTAACTGTGTACTGGTAACTGGTTGACTGTGTACTGGTAACTGTGTGCTGGTAACTGGTTGACTGTGTGTTGGTAACTGTGTGATGGTAACTGTGTGCTGGTAACTGGTTGACTGTGTGTTGGTAACTGTGTGCTGGTAACTGGTTGACTGTGTGTTAGTAACTGGTTGACCGTGTGCTTGCAACTGGTGGACTGTGTGTTGGTAACTGGCGGACTGTGTGTTGGTAACTGGTGGAGTGTGTGTTGGTAACTGTGTGCTGGTAACTGGTTGACTGTGTGTTGGTAACTGTGTGCTGGTAACTGGTTGACTGTGTGTTGGTAACTGTGCAATGGTAACTGGTTGACTGTGTGTTGGTAACTGGTGGAGTGTGTGTTGGTAACTGTGTGCTGGTAACTGGTGGACTGTGTGTTGGTAACTGTGTGCTGGTAACTGGTTGACTGTGTGTTGGTAACTGTGTGCTGGTAACTGTGTGTTGGTAACTGGTTGACTGTGTGCTGGTAACTGTGTGCTGGTAACTGGTTGACTGTGTGTTGGTAACTGTGTGCTGGTAACTGGCTGACTGTGTGTTGGTAACTGGTGGACTGTGTGTTGGTAACTGGTGGACTGTGTGCTGGTAACTGTGTGTTGGTAACTGGTTGACTGTGTGATGGTAACTGTGTGTTGGTAACTGGCTGACTGTGTGTTGGTAACTGTGTGTTAGTAACTGGTTGACTGTGTGTTGGTAACTGTGTGTTGGTAACTGGTTGACTGTGTGTTGGTAACTGTGTGTTGGTAACTGGTTGACTGTGTGTTGGTAACTGTGTGTTGGTAACTGGTGGACTGTGTGTTGGTAACTGTGTGTTGGTAACTGGTGGACTGTGTGTTGGTAACTGGTTGACTGTGTGTTGGTAACTGGTTGACTGTGTGTTGGTAACTGTGTGTTGGTAACTGTGTATTGATAACTGGTTGACTGTGTGCTGGTAACTGTGTACTGGTAACTGGTTGACTGTGTGTTGGTAACTGTGTGCTGGTAACTGGTTGACTGTGTGTTGGTAACTGTGTGCTGGTAACTGTGTGTTGATAACTGGTTGACTGTGTGCTGGTAACTGTGTACTGGTAACTGGTTGACTGTGTACTGGTAACTGTGTGCTGGTAACTGGTTGACTGTGTGTTGGTAACTGTGTGATGGTAACTGTGTGCTGGTAACTGGTTGACTGTGTGTTGGTAACTGTGTGCTGGTAACTGGTTGACTGTGTGTTAGTAACTGGTTGACCGTGTGCTTGCAACTGGTGGACTGTGTGTTGGTAACTGGCGGACTGTGTGTTGGTAACTGGTGGAGTGTGTGTTGGTAACTGTGTGCTGGTAACTGGTTGACTGTGTGTTGGTAACTGTGTGCTGGTAACTGGTTGACTGTGTGTTGGTAACTGTGCAATGGTAACTGGTTGACTGTGTGTTGGTAACTGGTGGAGTGTGTGTTGGTAACTGTGTGCTGGTAACTGGTGGACTGTGTGTTGGTAACTGTGTGCTGGTAACTGGTTGACTGTGTGTTGGTAACTGGTGGACTGTGTGTTGGTAACTGGTGAACTGTATGCCGGTAACTGGTTGACTGTGTGTTGGTAACTGGTGAACTGTGTGTTGGTAACTGTGTGTTGGTAACTGGTGGACTGTGTGTTGGTAACTGGTGGACTGTGTGTTGGTAACTGGTGAACTGTATGCCGGTAACTGGTTGACTGTGTGTTGGTAACTGGTGAACTGTATGCCGGTAACTGGTTGACTGTGTGTTGGTAACTGGTGAACTGTGTGTTGGTAACTGGTGGACTGTGTGTTGGTAACTGGTGGACTTTGTGTTGGTAATTGGTGGACTGTGTGTTGGTAACTGGTGGACTTTGTGTTGGTAACTGGTGGACTGTGTGTTGGTAACTGGTGGACTGTGTGTTGGTAACTGGTGGACTTTGTGTTGGTAACTGGTGGACTGTGTGTTGGTAACTGGTGAACTGTGTGCTGGTAACTGGTTGACTGTGTGCCGGTAACTGGTGGACTGTGTGTTGGTAACTGGTGGACTGTGTTGGTAACTGGTGGACTGTGTGTTGGTAACTGGTGGACTGTGTGCCGGTAACTGGTGGACTGTGTGCCGGTAACTGGTGGACTGTGTGCCGGTAACTGGGTCACTTTCTACACACAGTACTGTACGTCTGTGGTAAAGGGCCAGCTTATCAATGTTCAGGGCCCGTATGCATAAAAGGTCCTGGGACCTAGGAACTAGTCGCAAGTCGTAGGAACTGATCCCAAGTCGCAGGACTTGTTTATAAACGCTCCCACGTCCTAGGACTGGTCCTAAGACACGGAGATTTTAGGTGTAGCCAGGGAGGTGACTTACGACTTAGGAATATTCCTAGGACCTGAAAATGGCTGAACAACAACAAGCTCCGAGGCGTCAGCAGAGAACTTTTCGCCCACGTAGGGACGTGTTGAATGAATTAAGTGATGCAGAACTGATAAGCAGATACCGTTTGGATCGTGCAGGAATTATTTTTGTTACTGACTTGGTAAGAGATGTCCTGCAAAGTCCATCTGAGAGGAACCAGGCACTTACCCCGGAGATGAAAGTGATCATTTTGTTGAGATATTTGGCCACAGGTAAAATGCAACTATGCAGCAGTGATGATTTGGGACCCTCACAGCCTACAGTCAGCAGAGTTATCTCACAGACATTAAATGCGTTCTACAGACGTGAAATAATGTGTAGATTCTTGAAGTTCCCCACAGACCCCCAAGAACTACAAAGGAAAAAAATCGAATTTATGGAGATTGCTGGCTTCCCCGGGGTGGTTGGAGCAATTGATGGGACACATGTGAGAATAATAGCCCCAAAAGAGTTTGAAGAAGAATATGTGAACAGAAAGCAGTATCATAGCATTAATGTACAAGTTGTTTTTGATGCCAAGTACAGAATTATTAACTGTTTGGCCAAGTGGCCAGGGTCAGTGCATGATGCTAGGATACTCAATGAATGTGGACTTAAAAGAATGTTTGAAAACCGAGAGGTTCCACCGGGGTGCATTCTTCTAGGAGGTTGAATGCTCCCGCGCCGTCTGTATGTTTACAGTATACGATAGCCTAGCGTCCACAGAAAAAAGAAAATGTAACTGGAAAATAGATACTTACATTCATCAAGAAATCCACCTACATTATTTCTATAATCATTTTGTGACTTAGAGTATTTTACTAAATAATATATCTCTCTATCTTGGCCAAAAACTGCATTTTCGAAAAAAAAAATATTGCTACGGTTAGCATTTTTCCTAAGTCTGGGACTTGGGAAAATTCCTGGGTAGGAATTGCCATGTACGTCCTAGGTAGTGTTTATGAATCGATTCCCAAGACACGGTCCCAGCTGAGAGCAGTTCTTAGGACTTTCCTAGGAACGTTTTTGAATAGGGGCCCAGGTGTTATTGTGGTACAGGTAAAGGTGAATCTGCCGCCAGGTGATGTACTGGGGTTGAACAGTGGCTGGAGAGACGCACCAGAGGATGAGAGAAAACTAACACTGGAAGCATACTAAATACTCCAAATATCAGACACATATGGCAGAGTGTACTGAAGGAAGTAGGTGGGGAGAGAGAGAGAGAGAGAGAGAGAGAGAGAGAAGGGAAACAATAAAATAACAAAGTAAGGAAGGGAGTAGATAATATTTCTAAACAATGGGTAAGCAAAGCCGCATAAAAAGGCCAATATGATACATAGAAGGGAGACGTTAATATGGTAAAGGGCGTGGATACAGCGAGACTGGACCATTCTATTAACATTTCATGCAGTGTGCTGCAGCTGTGGTGTTGTGAGGCACCGATATTACACGATACTCCATTAAACACTGAACCGTTTTGTACAACATCAGTGTTCAGCCTCGCAGGGTATTCATATCTATTTGTTCATCACCAGCCATTACCATCCCATCCCTTCCTACTCATTTCTTTATTTTTTTACCTCCTACTCCTCCCTCCTTCCCTCCCTCCCTCCCTCCTTTATTTTCTACCTCCTACCCCTCCTTCTCTCCCTCCCTCCCTCCCCCTTCCAGTCATCCCAGGCCAGGTTTATAATACTTATGTTCGTCGACCGCACCTGTGTCATGCAGGCAAATCCATCAACAGGTAACACACGTAGTTTTGCTAATTACTATGCTTGTCTTCCTGGTTCAGTGAGTGTCATTGTTTTCACTGAACAGGCTCTTGGGTGTCAGTGTAAGGCAGGAGGCAGCCGTGGGCCACGACTGGCAAAGGAAAAATTAACGACCAGAAGCAGACGACTGAAGCAAGTGCAAAGCGGAAAATGCACAAAGATATATAGAGGCAGGAAACTTTGACAAAATACGAGACAGCATTTGACAAGGGAAAAAAGGGTAACTTGAAAGCACTCAGAGGGCGCATACCTCCACCAATGCTGGACACGGATCCGCCCCAAAATCAAATAAGTTCTTTCTTGGCCCATGGAGCATCCTTCCACAAAATTTCACTGACATTCATTGAGAACTTATACTCTGCGGGATACGTAGCATCCGGATCTGGATCCAGATCTGCCCCAAAATTGAATCAATTTTTTCTTGGCCCAGGGCCCACCCTTCCCTAAAATTTCATTGGAGTCCATTGACAACTTTTGGAGATATCTTGTGAACAAACAGACAAACATAGGTGAATACATAACGTCCTCCAACTTCGTTGGCAGAAGTAAAAATATGAGAGACCAGTTGACAGGAAAATAAGGCAAAGTAAAGACATGGGAGAGGCAGGGGATTAGAGAAGGAGAAGCAGACTGTGACCTACAGACAGGAAGGGGAAAAAAAAAAAAAAAAAGACCGCCTCAGAAGGCAGCCACAAATGTAACTGGAAAACACTAAGAGAGCGCGTATCTCCGCCAATGCCATTGCCATTAAAAAGGATCTGGCTCCGGATCATTGGAGATATTGTGTGCAATACACAGGAGCCAGATCCCACCCCAAATTTAATCAATTCTTTCTTGGCCCATGGCCCACCCTTCAAAAAATTTTCATTGAAATCCATTGAGAACTTTTGGAGATATGGTGTGGACAAACAGACATACATATGTGAATACATAACCCCCTCCACCTTCGTTGGCGGAGGTAACAAGGAAAAGGAAATAGGAGGGATGATGACAGGCACGGCTGACAGCCAAGGACACAGGAAATTAGATTAACTTTTTTTTCTCTGTGAGTATTTTCACTCTGGATCCTGCTCTTGTGTGTGTGTGTGTGTGTGTGTGTGTGTGTGTGTGTGTGTGTGTGTGTGTGTGTGTGTGTGTGTGTATTTTATTTATCATTCTTACCACTCTTACTCTTCCATCTACTTCTCTGTTTATTACTTGTATCCTCCTCACTCTCTTCCACGTCTCCACCCTCTCTTCTCCTCTCCCTTCCCTCCTCTCTTCTCCTTCTCCACTCTCTACTCTCTCTTCTCCTCTCCCTTCCCTCCTCTCTTCTCCTTTTCTACTCCCTACTCTCTCTTCTCCTCTCCCTTCCCTCCTCTCTTCTCCTTCTCCACTCTCTACTCTCTCTTCTCCTGTCTTCCTCCTTCTTTTCCGCTTCTCCACTCTCTACTCTCTCTTTTCCTCTCCTTTCCCCCCTCTCCTCTCCTGCTCCACTCTCTACTCTCTCTTTTCCTCTCCTTTCCCCCCTCTCCTCTCCTGCTCCACTCTCTACTCTCTCTTTTCCTCTCCTTTCCCCCCTCTCCTCTCCTGCTCCACTCTCTACTCTCTCTTTTCCTCTCCATTCCCCCTCCCTTCTCCTCCTGCCTTCTCTCTTCTCCTCTCTCTTCCTCCCAGCCATCATCACACAGTACTTCATTTCTCCCTCTTGTCCACCTTCCCTGCATCACCTAAATCATTTGTTTGTTTGTTTTCATGCACACATTGTATATTATAAGCATTTATTCACCACATGTTTTTCTCAGTCAGTCAGCAAGTTTCTGTCTCTGTCTGTCTGTCTGTCTGTCTGTCTGTCTCTCTCAGTCAGCAACTTTCTGTCTCTGTCTGTCTGTCTGTCTGTCTGTCAGCAAGCTTCTTTCTCTGTCTGTCTGTCCCTCTGTCTGTCTCTCTCTCTGTCTCTCTCTCTCTCTCTCTCTCTCTCAAAAACACAAACACAAACATGTAAACAAAAAACAAACAAACGAACAAACAAAACACACACACACACACACACACACACACACACACACACACACACACACATGTCGAGCAAAACAACTCTCTCTCTTGTTATCGTAGGCGAGGGTGGAATAAAAATATAAAATGAAATTATCACAATCTGTGTGGGGAAACACAGGAAGCAGAGCAGCGACGGTGTACAGTGGGTAAGGGAGGGGGAGGAGAGGAGGGGTAGTAGTGGGGGAGGAGAGAGAGAGAGAGAGAGAGAGAGGAGGGGGCTGGGAAGAGGGAAGGAGTACAAAGGAAAGCAAACAGCAACAGACCTTATGGTCCTTTCGAGGGTGTTAGGTACAGAGTAGACTATGACAACGAGATCTAACTCTACATGCTGAAGGATAAGGATAGTAAAGCAAGAAGGCTGCCCCCACCACCAAACCCTCCAGTTAAAACTGGCAGGAAAATGTGAGAAAAACCACCATGCAGCATGGAAAAAGTGACATGGAAATTGCATAGGAAAGACTGAAAAGGAAAAGCTACATTCTATAATACATTATAAGCTATAACTGAGGAATGAAGGAAAGGGGCAGGGGAGAGAGAAGGGAAGGAGGAAGAAACAGTGAGTGACTGAGAAAGGGAGGGAAAGATAAAACAGAGTGGAGAAAAGGAGAGGGAGCAGCAAAGGGAGGGAGGAAGGTTGGATAAAAGTGAAATGGAAGAAGGCAGAGTGAGGGTGTAGGTGGAAGGGAGAGAACAGACTGAAAAAGGAATGAAGTCAGTAGGGACAGGGAGACGGATTATGGGAAAGAGGGTGGATGACAGACAACACTATGAATAGGATCAGGGTGAGGAAGAAGGATGTACTGTAGGGTATGGGAGGGAGGGAGGAGGCTGAATGAGGGGGAAGGGATGAGGCAGGGTGAGGGGGCAGGGAGGAGGCTGAGTGAGGGGGAAGGGCTGGGGCAGGGTGAGGGGGCAGGGAGGAGGCTGAGGGAGGGGGGAAGGACTGGGGCAGGGTGAGGGGGCAGGGAGGAGGCTGAGTGAGGGGGAAGGGATAGGACAGGGTGAGGGGGCAGGGTGAGAGGAGGCTGAGTGAGGGGGGAAGGGCTGGGGCAGGGTGAGGGGGCAGGGAGTGGGGGTTACAACATGAGGGGGCAGGGAGTGGGGGTTACAACATGAGGGGGCAGGGAGTGGGGGTTACAACATGAGGGGGCAGCGAGAGGCAGGAAGAGACACCAGAGTGTGACATCCATCACCGCAGTGATAGTCATCTGCACAACACATTTTGGTAGATCAGGACATTTCACGCCTTAGGTTAGTGCTGTTGCCAACACCTTCACAAAATGTATGGGAATAATTAGCCCTGACTGTGGTGGTAAAAAAGTTGATTACAGAAAGAGAGCAAGAGTGGACCAATGCATTAGCCTTTGTGTTGGCTGTGTCTTGTTTATTTTTAAGTTCTAGATTGTGTATTGTACAGTAAGTTACTTCTGTATTGAGGACAGTGTCACTGGCAGTGCTGCATGTGTACGCATGTATCTGTGAATGCAAATATATATATATATATATATATATATATATATATATATACAGAGAGAGAGAGAGAGAGAGAGAGCGTATTCGTGAGCTGGTCCTCAGTGTCCTCCCAAAGTTTTTTTTTTTTTTTTTATACTTAGGAGAACGATATTTTGCAGGAAGGTAGACGTGTACTTTGAACAGGTTTTGGGCAGGACTGGACCCGTAAAAAGGCCTATTTACACCTGGATCAGGAGGCAGGGAAGCCTCGACACCATTTTCAAAATTTCCTATAAACATAACAAGGTTAACTGGAGTGCAAGGTGTGGCTGGCAGGGTTTATTTTACATGGAAAAAAAAAAAAAAAAATCACGGTGGTAGACGGCCATCCCGGCGAGGTTTTAGGCAGAATGGAATCGCCAAGGCTGCCTCTGCGTACACCGAGGTACACGCCAACACCAACTAATTTTTACACACGGTGAGATCCCCTGTGGCTGCCCCGGCAAGCTGGATGTACCCTATGGGGGGGGGGCACTCCTAAGTTAAACCAAGTTGTCTCTTAATTGCAAGACTAAAAGTTCAAAATCTTTTGTTGTTACAGGAACAGTTCAATTTCACCAACTTGACTATGTAAATTGTCTACCACCATTGCTGTAATAATCTTCACTATTAGTAATACATTTCCTCTTGGACATTCACTGGTTATTTCTGCTGCCAATACTGCAACTCATACACTGAATACATCTTAACATTATAACAACTGGTCAGCAAATAATACAAAGATGAGAAACGGGTCAATATATGTGTACATAATGCAAAACTCTGTCTGCCCTTAACATTGACATTATTCCCAATGATGATGGAGGCAGGGATGGTGGTTGTTGTCGCTGAGGCAGGGGTAATGGTTGTTGTGGTGGTAGAGGCAAGGGTGATGGGCGTTGTGCTGGTAGAGGCAGGGATGATGGTTGTTGTGGTGGTAGAGGCAAGGGTGATGGGCGTTGTGCTGGTAGAGGCAGGGATGATGGTTCTTGTGGTGGTAGAGGCAAGGGTGATGGGCGTTGTGCTGGTAGAGGCAGGGATGATGGTTGTTGTGGTGGTAGAGGTAGGGGTGGTAGTGGTGGTGATCACAGTACTAAGGTGCACGGTGACAGCGGGGATGTGGTAGTGGTGATTGTCCTAGTGATGATTACAGGCAACGTTGGTATGCATGGACAACATTTTCTGTTTTTACCCCGGTAACGACAGGTATCCATGCTAATATCTGTCTGTCTATCCATCTAGCTACAGATCAGTAGATAGGTAGACATAGACATATACATAGACATATAGACTGACTAACAGATAAACAGACATAAAGATGGACAGTGAGACAGACAGATGGATAATGTTAAGGTGTGGCTTTAGGTCAAGTTGTATGGTGTTTACGGCATCAACAAGGTAGTAGGTTAGGGTGGTGCAGAGAGGTGCTACTATGGCAGTGTTGTAGGGCCAAGGCGCGGTAGCTGGCCTGGCACAACACTCCGGCGGGGAGATCTTCCTCATTTACCAAGTTGTCAAATTCTGGCCTGAGATACTGCTCCTACATACCTCTATACAAAGCTGATCCTCTTGACGGCTATCCCTTACCCATTTGCCCTGCACCACGCCAGGTTTCGAACCTCGTTTCAGTCCTAGCTAGTTGCAGTCTGCCCCAGGACGGCGGCGGCTTGCTTGTGGTCGATGGTACTGCTCGGCCACACAGACCAATGGACAGAAACAACAACAGCAACAACATTCTATCAGTTTTGCCAAAGCATCTCCCGCATACTTCTTCAATACCTCCCACCACCAGACCAAAGGCAGGCTGAGTCTGGTACAAACTTTTTTCCAACAAAAAATAATCGTTGGGAGATTGTGAAATGTGAGTTTTTCCCTTGCCTCTGATACCTGTGTTGCTATACAACAAAGAGTATGCCTTACCCAGAGTACAGTATGTGAACCTGCCTGGGTATCCTCCTACATACCAGTTTATTAGCCTGTGTTTTCACACTGTATCTTGACCCAGTAAAGTCTCTCCTGCCTAACACCCTACCACAACTTGTCCTGCCATTTATTTAACACTTCATTATTTTCCTACTTCACTATACTCCCTTTACCTTAACTTGGCACAGATTCTCGTTCTTTTGCGGCTTATTCCACGCAGAATAAGACAATACTATGGCCCTACATCCCTTCCGTAGCACTTCTTCATGACTAGCATCATCCTGTGCTGTTAATCTCTTGCTACAACCAGTAATGAAGATGGACAGATGGCAGTTTTAGGCCAAGTTAGAGTAAAAAAGGTATAGTATATCCGTTGCCAACGTTACCATTTCATTAGTGTACCAGGCCATTATTTTGTGTGTTCCTTAACTCACTAATAAAACCGTTCATTAGTTACACCTTTCCTTCTGCCCCGGTTCATCAGTTACATAGTGTACCAGCGTATTATCTAGTTTACTAGTGTACTATTTCACTAATGTACAAGTTCATTTTTGTTCTTGAGAACAGTGGAAATGAGTTATTTGAGAGGAGCCTGTGGAGTCACATGGAGAGACAGACTGACAAATGTACAAGAGAAGGAGTGTTGTGGTGTGGATGTGGATGTGATAGGACGCGTTAGGAGATACACACTGAGGTGGTTTGGCCATGTGCAGAGGATGGAAAGCGAGAGACTGACGAGGAGAGTGTATGTGAGTGAGGTGGAGGGGGCAGAGGGAGGGGGAGGCCAAGGATGAGATGGAGGGAGGGAGTGGAGAGGTATATGAGACACGGGTGTGTGAGCTGGGAGCAAGGCAATGAAATGGCTGGGGACAGGGCGACATGGAGGCGATTTGTTTGAGGCCACCCCTTACGGGATTAAGGCGTCTTGTAGTAGATAGATAGATAGACGAGTTCATTAGTGTACTATTTCACTAGTTGCTTATTTGATGCTGTTACCAGTCTGCCACTTTACTACTTCATCAGTTGTCCAGGTCATTAGTTTACCCGTTGTTCAGGTTCCAAGGTAAACCATTCCATAGTTGTCCAGTTCACTAGATGACCATTTGACTGGTGTTGGGGTTCACCAGAGTATTAGTTTACTAGTACATGAGTTTACCAGTCCATTAGTTAACCAGTTGTTTAGTTTACCAGTCCATTAGTTAACCAGTTGTTTAGTTTACCAGTCCATTAGTTAACCAGTTGTTTAGTTTACCAGTACATTAGTTAACCAGTTGTTTAGTTTACCAGGTCAGTGTACTGCCAGTACATTAGCTATAGTTCTTTTACACTAATCTGGCCCAGATTTTTTTTCTTTTGGAGCTTATTTCACGTAGTTCAATGACAGAAACGGACAATACTGCAGCTCTACATCATTCTCACAGCACTTCTTCGTGACTAACACCAGATTCGAGACTTAATTTATTGTTATAACTCGGCACTGAAGCTGGGGCGATGGAAATTTGAGGCCAAGTTAGAGTAACAAGGGTATAGGGCACAGCACAAGCCCTGCCACCAAGTCAGATATCTGGGTAAGCAGGATGGCCGTCTATTTTGGGCTGTGATCTGAAGCGATAAAACCCAACGCCTCCACTGAATGGCTGTGGCCACTCAGTAAAATAGCGTGTTGACTCAGTGAATTAGTGGTAAGTCAGTAAGTATGGTGAGTCAATGAATGGACAGGGTGACTCAGTAAAATAGCGTGTTGACTCAGTGAATTAGTGGTGAGTCAGTAAGTATGGTGAGTCAATGAATGGACAGGGTGACTCAGTATAATAGCGTGTTGACTCAGTGGATTAGTGGTGAGTCAGTAAGTATGGTGAGTCAATGAATGGACAGGGTGACTCAGTAAAATAGCGTGTTGACTCAGTGAATTAGTGGTGAGTCAGTAAGTATGGTGAGTCAATGAATGGACAGGGTGACTCAGTATAATAGCGTGTTGACTCAGTGAATTAGTGGTGAGTCAGTAAGTATGGTGAGTCAATGAATGGACAGGGTGACTCAGTAAAATAGCGTGT
Source organism: Coenobita brevimanus (assembly GCF_032717465.1). Taxonomy (NCBI): domain Eukaryota; kingdom Metazoa; phylum Arthropoda; class Malacostraca; order Decapoda; family Coenobitidae; genus Coenobita; species Coenobita brevimanus. The sequence goes on along the minus strand of NW_027643005.1, from coordinate 122,056 downwards.
TGACTCAGTGAATTAGTGGTGAGTCAGTAAGTATGGTGAGTCAATGAATGGACAGGGTGACTCAGTAAAATAGCGTGTTGACTCAGTGAATTAGTGGTGAGTCAGTAAGTATGGTGAGTCAATGAATGGACAGGGTGACTCAGTAAAACAGCGTGTTGACTCAGTGAATTAATGGTGAGTCAGTAAGTATGGTGAGTCAATGAATGGACAGGGTGACTCAGTAAAGCAGTGTGGTGAGTTTTTGAATGTTGTGGCACAAAGGATGTTTTGGGTCAGTGAGTCAGTGTGGTACATCAGTGTGGTGAATGATGGGTGAATCAGTGTGTGAGTGTGGTGGGTCAGTGTGGTACATCAGTGTGGTGAATGATGGGTGAGTCAGTGTGTGAGTGTGGTGGGTCAGTGTGGTACATCAGTGTGGTGAATGATGGGTGAGTCAGTGTGTGAGTGTGGTGGGTCAGTGCGGTACATCAGTGTGGTGAATGATGGGTGAGTCAGTGTGTGAGTGTGGTGGGTCAGTGTGGTACATCAGTGTGGTGAATGATGGGTGAGTCAGTGTGTGAGTGTGGTGGGTCAGTGTGGTACATCAGTGTGGTGAATGATGGGTGAGTCAGTGTGTGAGTGTGGTGGGTCAGTCAGTCAGTGTGGTCAGTCAGCCAGTCAGTTTGGTAAGGTAGCGAGTGCATGTCACCAGGCAGTGTAAGAGTGCTGAGTCAGTGGGTCAGTGTGGTGAGTCAGTGGGTCAGTGTGGTGAGTCAGTCAGTCAGTGTGGTGAGTCGGTAAATGAGTGATGAGTTACTGAGTGAATGTGTTGCCTGAGTGAGTGAGTGAGCCATTGTTGTTGAAGTGAATCCTAATGTTGCAGTGATGGCGTCTGGTGGTGGTGGTGGTGTGGTGGCGGTGTGGTGGTGGCTGATGTTGCTGTGCCACACCATGCAGATACACCGCATCGCAGCAATACGTAAGTTACTGTATTATTACCACACTACACCTGTCTGCCTTACCATCACACCTGTCTGCCTTACCATCACACCTGTCTGCCTTACCATCACACCTGTCTGCTCACCATCACACCTGTCTGCCTCGCCATCACACCTGTCTGCCTCACCATCACACCTGTCTGCCTTACCATCACACCTGTCTGCCTTACCATCACACCTGTCTGCCTCACCATCACACCTGTCTGCCTCACCATCACACCTGTCTGCCTCACCATCACACCTGTCTGCCTACACTGGCCTGACACGTGGCTGCCTTGCCATGCCACGTGTCATACACTGTACTCACCTAGGGTAGGTATTCCATGGCAGGCAGCTCATGCCAGGTATCATGGCCAGTGCACTGGGTATTATCCTCATCCAAGCTGCTCTGTTACAACCTACCACCACTCTAGCTGGCCCTCCTTCAGCCACAGTTGCCACACCACCACACTCCTTGGCCGCCCTTATTGCTGGCTTCCTGTGGCCGCCACTGCCCTGGCCCTCGCCTACCACCTTGCCATATACCTCACCTAGCACAATAATAATAATAATAATAATAATCTATCTATCTATCTATTGCCAGACGCCTCAATCCCGTTTGGGGTGGCCACAAACAAATCGCCTCCAAGTCGCCCTGTCCCCCGCCATTTCACTGCCCTGCTCCCAACTCACACCCCCCTCTCTCATATACCTCTCCACCACATCCCTCCATCTCATCCTCGGCCTCCCCCTCCCTCTTCCCCCCTCCACCTCACTTACATACACTCTCTTCGTCAGTCTTTCACCCTCCATCCTCTCCACATGGCCAAACCACCTCAGTGTGTTCCTCATAACGCTTCCTATCACATCCACATCCACACCACAACGCTCCTTTATATCCTCATTCGTCAGCCTGTCTCTCCACGTGACTCCACAGGCTCCTCTTAAATAACTCATTTCCACTGCTCTCACTCTTGACTTGTGTCCTTCCAACAATGTCCAAGCTTCACTTTCGTACGTTAGAGTTGGTATCACAATACTGTCATGTAGTAACTTTTTCACTTCCATGCTCACTTCCCTGTTTCTTATCACTGCTTTCAAAGAACCAGCAACCTTTCTTCCCTGCTGTACCCTTTCAAGCACTTCACCCTCCAAACTTCCATCCTTACTCATCACACTACCCAAATACTTAAACGTACTCACATTTTCCAATTCCTCACCATCTAACCTCGCTGTACATTCACTAACTTCACCTCTCTCAAAGACCATCACTTTACTCTTTCCTACATTCACCTTTAGGTTCCGTTTCTTACACACTCTCCCAAACTCATCCACCAAGCCTTGCAGCTCCCCTTCGTCTTCACTCAACAACACAGTATCATCTGCAAACAACAGTACAGGGAGTTTCCAAACACTATCCTCTCTCACCAAGGCCACTCCAACATCCATTACCCTACCTTGTACCTCTTTTATTACCCCATCCATGTACAGATTGAACAACCATGGAGACATGACACATCCCTGTTTCAAACCAACTTTCAAAGAGAAAAATTCACTTAGTTCACCATCCACACGCACTGCAGCCTTCGCACCATCGTACATACTCTTCACAGCATTCAACAACTTCCCATCTACTCCATATATTCTTAACACTTTCCACAATCCCTGTCTATCCACCCTGTCATATGCTTTCTCCAAATCCATGAAAGCCACATACAACATCTTTCCCTTCTCTAGAAACTTTTCCACTAAAGATCTAAGAATGAATATCTGATCTACACAACCTCTTCCCTTCCTAAAGCCTCCCTGTTCTTCTCCCACTAATTTCTCTGTTCTTTCTCTAACTCTGTCTATAAGTATCCTGCCATACACTTTTCCTATTATACTAAGAAGACAAATGCCCCTATGATTACCACACACTTCTTTTTCCCCTTTTCCTTTGTACTAGGGAATAATTATACCTGACTTCCAATCCTCAGGGACTCTACCTTCCTCCCAGGCCAATCTGCACATCTTCCACATCCATTCTACTACTATCTCTCCCCCATGCTTCAGCATTTCACCACACACTCCATCAATTCCTGGGGCTTTCCCCGATTTAACTTTCTTCATTGCTTCCACAACTTCTATCCTACTTATTACTTCCTGTCTTCTCACCTCCCTCCTTCTCCCAGCCATTCCCCAGCCACTTATACTCGCATTACTTCCATCCTCTGCGTTCAACAATTTCTTAAAGTGTTCTCTCCATCTGCTCACTTTTTCTCCCTTCTCCACTAGTAATCTACCATTTTTATCTTTCACTCCCCTGCTAACTTCACTTCCACCCTGTCTTACTCTTTTCACTTCTCTCCAGAACATTTTCTTACAGTCCCTCCACTTTACACTCAAATTCCTTCCAAATTCCTCATCCACTCTCTTCTTACTCTCTCTTACTAATCTTTTCACCTCTCTTCCTTTCCACATATAACTCTCTCTTCCGCCTCTCAACTTCTTCCACGCCCCTATTTCTCATCCATTCATTGTATGCTTTCTTCTTTTGTGCCACAGCCTGTTTCACCTCTTCAGTCCACCACGCTGTTCCTTGCACCACCCTCCGTCTTCTCTTCCTTCCACACACCACATCACATGCTGCACATATTTCTTCTGTAAATATCTTACATACACCTTCCACGTCTCCCATCTGCTCCAATTCATATTTGCCCAATCGTTCCTCCACTTCTCTCTTATACTCTGCCTTTTTCTCATCCTCTTGTAACCTTTCCACTCTCCTTGCAACTACTCCTTCCTCTCGTCTTTCCCTTCTGCTATTCCTCCATCTCACTTGCATCCTAATTCTGGCCACCACCAAGTAGCGGTCAGAAAGTCCACTCCCCCAACCTCTATACACTCTTGCATCCTTTACACATCTTCGCATCCTTTCATCCACACACACATAATCAATCATTGCCTTCCTTTCATTCAGTTCACCACCCACCCTTCTCATCACTCGCCATGTATACCTGTGGATCATTTTATGCCTGAAGAGGGTATTGGCTATCACCAACCCCCTCCCAGCACAAATGTCCACTAACGCACTGCCATTCTCATCTATCTTAGCAGGCACACCCCACTCACCAACTATTCCATCCACCTTCACATTACCAACTTTACCATTCATATCACCAATCAAAAACACTCATTCCATCCAAACTTTTCCATGCACACTTCCACATTTGTCCAGAACTCTTCTCTCACTCTTCTAGCACGATCTTGCATTGGCGCATACACACACACAATCGCCCACATTTGTATTCCAACTTTCAACTTTACCCACACAATCCTTGACCCAACTGATCCATACTGTCTCATGCTCTTCTTCCATCTTTTACTCACAACTATACATACTCCTTCCTTTGCCCTCTCATTCTCATCTACTCCTGCACATATACCCCATCCATACTCCCATTCTCTCACACTTTCTCCTCTCCATTTTGTTTCAGTTATTCCACATACATCCACTTTCGCACCCTCAAGCACCTGGACAATCTCTCTCTTTCACCTCATCATTCGCTCCTCTTACATTCCATGTACTCATTACCAAGTCCTTTGTCCGGTCCTGGGTCGTCATCGTTTGGTCAGTCCTTGTCCGAGGCTTCTTGTTTGTTTTTTTAGTTAGTTGTTTTCCGGGGAGGGGCACTAACCCTCCGCCAACCCTTTTAGTCGCCTTTTACGACAAGCAGGGATACTGGGGGAGTATTCTTGAAAACCCCCCTACCCCCAGGGGGGAAATAATAATAATAATAATAATAATAAAAATAATAATAATGATCAGTAGTAGTAATAGTAGTAGTAGTAGTGGTGCAGGTATCACTGCCATGGAGTATAGATGTTAATGATGTTTCAGAGACCACTGGCCATCCCAGCACACCTACTGGACCTTCTGACCCTTCAGATCCCTTCCCTAACTTCTCTTCTGTCTCACCACAACATTCCCCTCATCCTTCCTCCATCCCTTCTCTTAATCCTTCCTCCAACCCTGCTCTTAATCCTTCCTCCAACCCTTCTCTTAATCCTTCCTCCAACCCTGCTCTTAATCCTTCCTCCAACCCTTCTCTTAATCCTTCCTCCAACCCTGCTCTTAATCCTTCCTCCAACCCTTCTCTTAATCCTTCCTCCAACCCTTCTCTTAATCCTTCCTCCAACCCTTCTCTTGACCCTTCCTCCAATCCTTCTCTTAATCCCTCTCATGACACCTATCCAAGTACTTCTGTTCACCCTCCTAACCCCTCTCCCAAGCCTGTCCCTAACCCCTCTCCCAAGCCTGTCCCTAACCCCTCTCCCAAGCCTGTCCCTAACCCCTCTCCCAAGCCTGTCCCTAACCCCTCTCCCAAGCCTGTCCCTAACCCCTCTCCCAAGCCTGTCCCTAACTCCTCACCCAAGCCTGTCCCTAACCCCTCTCCCAAGCCTGTCCCTAACTCCTCTCCCAAGCCTGTCCCTAACCCCTCTCCCAAGCCTGTCCCTAACCCCTCTCCCAAGCCTGTCCCTAACTCCTCTCCCAAGCCCGTCCCTAACCCCTTTCCCAACCCTTCTAACCTCTCTCCTGCATCCTCACCAAAGCACTCACCTAATCCCTCACCCATCCCAAAGCCTACTCCCTCCACCAAGCCCTATCCTGCCTCCTTTCCTAGCCTCTTTCCTAGTCCGTCCGCCAATCCCTCACCAATCCCAGTGCCCAGCCCCTCCACCAAGCCATCTGCAGACCCCATCACTGAACCAGACAACTCTACAGCTGCCAACCCTCCTAAAAAAGGTTAGTTGTGTGAGTCAAAGCAAAGGCAGAGGGGCTGAGAGGCAGGGTGGAGGAAGGGTGGACGAAGGGTGTGGGAAGGGTGGAGTGAGAGGAGTATGAGGGATGGAAGGGTGGACAGGGAGGGTGAGGGAAGGCAAGGATAAGAGGGAGGGTGAGGGAAGGGAGGATGTGAGGAAGGAGGAGGTGGAAAGAAAGGGAAGGGAGGGTGTGAGGGAGGGAGGAGGGGGAGGGTAAGGGAAGGGAAGGTGTGAGAGAGGGAGGAGGAGGGTAAGGAAAGGAGGGTGTGAGGGAGGGAGGAGGGAGGGTAAGGGAAGGGAGGGTGTGAGGGAGGGAGGAGGGGGAGGGTAAGGGAAGGGAGGGTGTGAGGGAGGGAGGAGGGAAGAGTAGGGAAGGGAGGGTGTGAGGGAGGGAGAAGGGGGAGGGTAAGGGAAGGGAGGGTGTGAGGGAGGGAGGAGGGGATGGGAAAGGGAAGGGAGGGTGTGAGGGAGAGAGGGGGGAAGAGTAGGGAAGGGAGGGTGTGAGGGAGGGAGGAGGGAAGAGTAGGGAAGGGAGGGTGTGAGGGAGGGAGGAGGGGGAGGGTAAAGGAAAGGGAGGGTGTGAGGGAGGGAGGAGGGAAGAGTAGGGAAGGGAGGATGTGAGGGAGGGAGGAGGGGGAGGGTAAGGGAAGGGAGGGTGTGAGGGAGGGAGGAGGGGGAGGGTAAGGGAAGGGAAGGTGTGAGGGAGGGAGGAGGGGAAGGGTAAGGGAAGGGAGGGTGTGAGGGAGGGAGGAGGGAGGGTAAGGGACGGGAGGGTGTGAGGGAGGGAGGAGGGGGAGGGTAAGGGAAGGGAGGGTGTGAGGGAGGGAGGAGGGGGGTAAGGGAAGGGAGGATGTGAGGGAGGGAGGAGGGGGAGGGTAAGGGAAGGGAGGGTGTGAGGGAGGGGGGAGGGGAAAGGTAAGGGAAGCTAAGGTGAGAGGAAGGGAGGAGTGGGAGGGTAAGGGAAGGGAGGGTGTGAGGGAGGGAGGAGGGGGAGGGTAAGGGAAGGGAGGGTGTGAGGGAGGGAGGAGGGGGAGGGTAAGGGAAGGGAGGGTGTGAGGGAGGGAGGAGGGGAAAGGTAAGGGAAGGGAAGGTGTGAGGGAGGGAGGAGGGGGAGGGTAAGGGAAGGGAGGGTGTGAGGGAGGGAGGAGGGGGAGGGTAAGGGAAGGGAGGGTGTGAGGGAGGGAGGAGGGGGAGGGTAAGGGAAGGGAGGGTGTGAGGGAGGGAGGAGGGGAGGGTAAGGGAAGGGAGTGTTGTCCCTACACCCCAGGGTGACAGGAAGGAGGGAGTTAGTGGGCATTGGGGAATGACGAGTGGAAGGGAGAATGGGGATGGGGGGGGGCAGTGGAAGGGAGGGTAAGGGAAGGAAAAGTAAAGGGAAGGGAGAAGACAGAGGAAGGAGGTTTAAAACAGGTTGCAGAGTGGCTGCTGGAATGAACTGTGAGAAGGAGATGGAGAGGGAGGGAAAAGTGAGAGGGGTAAAGGAAAGCAGGATGAGGTAGGAGGGATGGAGATAGGAGGGAGAGAAAGGCAGGTGGTGAGAGGAAGGCTGAGGGGCCTGGGTTGAAAGGATGGGGTGAGAGGGAGTAGGAAAAGGGGTTTAAAGGAAAGGGGTAAAAGGGAGGTGTGAGAGGCAGGTTGAGAGGGTGTTAGGGTAGTGGTGTGTCAATGTGGTAAGGGATGGATTAAGAGACGCCTTTAAGATTGATATGTAATTGGATTATCAGTCGTTATAAACACCTTCACTTTGGTTGGTGGGTTTAGCTATTTTATTCTGCATAACGTCATTCAGTTTTGTTGATCCCAGTGATATGGTAAAGTCAAAGACTATAATAACTGTCCGTAGTCAGCCTTTCACTGCTGCTGGTGCATCTAAACGGTTATTTTGGCTAACACCACAATATTTTATTTAGCCAAGAAAAAACGACCCCTGAAAAATTGTTAAGGAGTCCACACTTATCGCTTTTCCTGGTCTTCCTTTCAGAATGCCACAAAGTCACGGTGCCAACATATCCCACCCGTCACCCAGTGGCACTCAGGAAGAAAGACAAGGAGGAAATGCTTGAAGCCGAGTTTGAGCTTCACCAGTCTGTAACAAATGCCGCATCTGGTCTAGCGTTCGAAGTCAGAACTTTATCAAATAGGTCTCTCGAGGCTACTCTTAAAGTAACCATGAATGCTGACGAGTCTGCTGACGTGGACGCAGCAAAGTTCTGGTGTTTTGATGTGAGTGGTGAAAACTCAACACTGACCCTCACCATTAACACGGCCCCCACCACCCCGGCACCCACCACCACCCCTGCAACCACCACCAACCCTGCAACCACCGCCACCCCTGCAACCACCGCCAACCCTGCAACCACCACCAACCCTGCAACCACCACCAACCCTGCAACCACCACCAACCCTACCGAGCCTGACAACAGCACACAGGTGGTGACTCGCAGGATCAGAATTCAGGTTAGTTGTGGTGTTGTGGGTTCACAGGTGTGTGTGTGTGTGTGTGTGTGTGTGTGTGTGTGTGTGTGTGTGTGTGTGTGTGTGTGTGTGTGTGTGTGTGTGTGTGTGTGTGTGTGTGTGTGTGTGTGTGTGTGTGTAACAATTAACACTGGTATAAATGTGATAATTCTGACATAAAGTCCAGCACATCAGTACTAATGAAGGCACTCGAGTGTGTGTGTGTGTGTGTGTGTGTGTGTGTGTGTGTGTGTGTGTGTGTAACAATTAACACTGGTATAAATGTGATAATTCTGACATAAAGTCCAGCACATCAGTACTAATGAAGGCACTCGAGTGTGTGTGTGTGTGTGTGTGTGTGTGTGTGTGTGTGTGTGTGTGTGTGTAACAATTAACACTGGTATAAATGTGATAATTCTGACATAAAGTCCAGCACATCAGTACTAATGAAGGCACTCGAGTGTGTGTGTGTGTGTGTGTGTGTAACAATTAACACTGGTATAAATGTGATAATTCTGACATAAAGTCCAGCACATCAGTACTAATGAAGGCACTCGAGTGTGTGTGTGTGTGTGTGTGTGTGTGTGTGTGTGTGTGTGTGTGTGTGTGTGTGTGTGTAACAATTAACACTGATATAAATGTAATAATTCTGACAAAGTCCAGCACATCAGTACTAATGAAGGCACTCGAGTGTGTGTGTGTGTGTGTGTGTGTGTGTGTGTGTGTGTGTGTGTGTGTGTGTGTGTGTAACAATTAACACTGATATAAATGTAATAATTCTGACATAAAGTCCAGCACATCAGTACTAATGAAGGCACTCGAGTGTGTGTGTGTGTGTGTGTGTGTGTGTGTGTGTGTAACAATTAACACTGGTATAAATGTAATAATTCCGACATAAAGTCCAGCACATCAGTACTAATGAAGGCACTCGAGTGTGGGATAGTAAGATGTTGCCACAATATCCAGTGATGTCTCACAGTTGTTTAATGCCTTCAGTGCCATGATGTAGCCTTGTATGTTCTTCTTGCTGCCTTCACACCATTGGACTGTACTCAAGATAAGTACCTTATACTGAACACTTTAATGAAGGATGCACCAAATCCCTCGAGGTGCAAAAGGCTTTCCCATACTAAAAGAAATCTGGTGAAGGTTTCAAGAAAATGCGAGAAATACAATACCGGCTTAAAGGGGTCAAACGCCACATGCCACTAATACATAATATTTTGTTCTTACTGCAGGTGGAGCGAGAACAGATGAAGGTCAGTGTGACCAACGGGGACCAGATCACAGAGACGGAGCCAGGCAAGTGCCCAGTCCTCTCCTTGGAGTTCCCTGACCTGTTCCTGTTGGTGACATGTGTGCCTGGTGGTTCCTGTGGGTCCATGACGTACTGCACGACACGTGAGTATTACCACATACCTCACCACTGCCTACAACACCACCACCAGGGACTGTGTTGTGTACTAAGCATATACATTGTACTCAGGCCACAAACTGACACACGAAGCCACCAGCCACACCCTTCTCTCTCTCTCTCTCTCTCTCTCTCTGTACAGATGCCACACATTGTCACACGATACCACCATTCCCCCCCTCTCCCTCTCTTTATCTATCAATCTATCCATCTCTGCTGCCATCATCATCATCATCCAGACCTCTGTTCCCACCTGGTATGAAGTAGGGTTCAGAGTGCCAAAACTCGGTGATAAAAGGATAAGGTAAGCAAAGGTGATGCTAATTAACGGGCCACACTCACATTTACTGACCATTTAAGCCCCAGACTCCTGACTCCACCCCACAGGCCTAAACACCCACACTTACACTCCACCCCACAGGCCTAAACACCCACACTTACACTCCACCCCACAGGCCTAAACACCCACACTTACACTCCACCCCACAGGCCTAAACACCCACACTTACACTCCACCCCACAGGCCTAAACACCCACACTTACACTCCACCCCACAGGCCTAAACACCCACACTTACACTCCACCCCACAGGCCTAAACACCCACACTTACACTCCACCCCACAGGCCTAAACACCCACACTTACACTCCACCCCACAGGCCTAAACACCCACACTTACACTCCACCCCACAGGCCTAAACACCCACACTTACACTCCACCCCACAGGCCTAAACACCCACACTTACACTCCACCCCACAGGCCTAAACACCCACACTTACACTCCACCCCACAGGCCTAATCACCCACACTTACACTCCACCCCACAGGCCTAAACACCCACACTTGCACTCCATCCCACAGGCCTAAACACCCACACTTACACTCCATCCCACAGGCCTAAACACCCACACTTACACTCCATCCCACAGGCCTAAACACCCACACTTACACTCCACCCCACAGGCCTAAACACCCACACTTACACTCCACCCCACAGGCCTAAACACCCACACTTACACTCCACCCCACAGGCCTAAACACCCACACTTACACTCCACCCCACAGGCCTAAACACCCACACTGACACTCCACCCCACAGGCCTAAACACCCACACTGACACTCCACCCCACAGGCCTAAACACCCACACTGACACTCCACCCCACAGGCCTAAACACCCACACTGACACTCCACCCCACAGGCCTAAACACCCACACTGACACTCCACCCCACAGGCCTAAACACCCACACTTACACTCCACCCCACAGGCCTAAACACCCACACTTACACTCCACCCCACAGGCCTAAACACCCACACTTACACTCCACCCCACAGGCCTAAACACCCACACTTACACTCCACCCCACAGGCCTAAACACCCACACTTACACTCCACCCCACAGGCCTAAACACCCACACTTACACTCCACCCCACAGGCCTAAACACCCACACTTACACTCCATCCCACAGGCCTAAACACCCACACTTACACTCCACCCCACAGGCCTAAACACCCACACTTACACTCCACCCCACAGGCCTAAACACCCACACTTACACTCCACCCCACAGGCCTAAACACCCACACTTACACTCCACCCCACAGGCCTAAACACCCACACTTACACTCCACCCCACAGGCCTAAACACCCACACTTACACTCCATCCCACAGGCCTAAACACCCACACTTACACTCCACCCCACAGGCCTAAACACCCACACTTACACTCCACCCCACAGGCCTAAACACCCACACTTACACTCCACCCCACAGGCCTAAACACCCACACTTACACTCCACCCCACAGGCCTAAACACCCACACTTACACTCCATCCCACAGGCCTAAACACCCACACTTACACTCCACCCCACAGGCCTAAACACCCACACTTACACTCCACCCCACAGGCCTATACACCCACACTTACACTCCACCCCACAGGCCTAAACACCCACACTCACACTCCACCCCACAGGCCTAAACACCCACACTAACACTCCACCCCACAGGCCTAAACACCCACACTTACACTCCACCCCACAGGCCTAAACACCCACACTTACACTCCATCCCACAGGCCTAAACAACCACACTTACACTCCACCCCACAGGCCTAAACACCCACACTTACACTCCACCCCACAGGCCTAAACACCCACACTTACACTCCACCCCACAGGCCTAAACACCCACACTTACACTCCACCCCACAGGCCTAAACACCCACACTTACACTCCACCCCACAGGCCTAAACACCCACACTTACACTCCACCCCACAGGCCTAAACACCCACACTTACACTCCACCCCACAGGCCTAAACACCCACACTTACACTCCACCCCACAGGCCTAAACACCCACACTTACACTCCACCCCACAGGCCTAAACACCCACACTTACACTCCACCCCACAGGCCTAAACACCCACACTTACACTCCACCCCACAGGCCTAAACACCCACACTTACACTCCACCCCACAGGCCTAAACACCCACACTTACACTCCACCCCACAGGCCTAAACACCCACACTTACACTCCACCCCACAGGCCTAAACACCCACACTTACACTCCACCCCACAGGCCTAAACACCCACACTTACACTCCACCCCACAGGCCTAAACACCCACACTTACACTCCACCCCACAGGCCTAAACACCCACACTTACACTCCACCCCACAGGCCTAAACACCCACACTTACACTCCACCCCACAGGCCTAAACACCCACACTTACACTCCACCCCACAGGCCTAAACACCCACACTTACACTCCACCCCACAGGCCTAAACACCCACACTTACACTCCACCCCACAGGCCTAAACACCCACACTTACACTCCACCCCACAGGCCTAAACACCCACACTTACACTCCACCCCACAGGCCTAAACACCCACACTTACACTCCACCCCACAGGCCTAAACACCCACACTTACACTCCACCCCACAGGCCTAAACACCCACACTTACACTCCACCCCACAGGCCTAAACACCCACACTTACACTCCATCCCACAGGCCTAAACACCCACACTTACACTCCATCCCACAGGCCTAAACACCCACACTTACACTCCATCCCACAGGCCTAAACACCCACACTTACACTCCACCCCACAGGCCTAAACACCCACACTTACACTCCACCCCACAGGCCTAAACACCCACACTTACACTCCACCCCACAGGCCTAAACACCCACACTTACACTCCACCCCACAGGCCTAAACACCCACACTTACACTCCACCCCACAGGCCTAAACACCCACACTTACACTCCATCCCACAGGCCTAAACACCCACACTTACACTCCACCCCACAGGCATAAACACCCACACTTACACTCCACCCCACAGGCCTAAACACCCACACGTACACGCTTCATACCATTTGTCTCCTACACCCACACATACTAGTGATAGCTTGTCATAACAGCTTGTAGTCGAGAACTGTGGGGTGAAAGGCGCCAATTTTAGCCAATTAAGTAAGGAGAGAGAGAGAGAGAGAGAGAGAGAGTCATTTACTTTGTCTTAGGAAGTGTGCAATCTCTCTCTCTCTCTCTCTCTCTCTCTCTCTCTCTGCCATAAAATGCCACAGATCAAGCACCACACTTGAGAATGGTTCTTGACATAGTGTAGTAGTTGCACTGAATGTGGGTGTACGTGTATCACTTTCATGAATAACATTTTTACTTGCACAGCCAAGGACTTTTAAATTGTGTTGTGCCATAATACTTTGTCTAATTTTGGTTCCTTGTGCACTAACATTTAACTTAAACACGCCATTCCTTCCTTCATTTTCCTTAACCAAATGTAACTTATAAACGCCATTTCTTCCCGCCTTCATTCCTCGTAAGTGAAATAAGCTTCTCCCAGACCTTACTTCTAACATCATTCTTAAGCCAACATCTAACATCCATCCTTCCCCTGCTGCTAACAAACCTTTCCTTGTCCTCATAACTGCCCCTGTCTCCTCAAAAGCCCCTTCCCTCTATTTCTTACCTTCTCCCTCCCTCTACTTTCAACCCCCCTTCCCTCGTCTACTTCCACCATTCCCTTCCCCTCAACTTCTAACCTTCTCATAACCTATGCTCTTAACTTACCCTTTCACCTGCTCAGTCCTTCCTGCTTCCTGTGTTCCTAACATCACACTCTCCTGCCACGTCCCTGTATCCAGATTTCTTCTGCTCTTTCTACTAAGCCCCCTCTTTCACCCTAACCATCTTCTCATTCCTACCCCTATCCCTAGCCGTCTACCCCTTACCTACTTCTAACCCCATCCTCACCTCCCTTCATTTGCTGATAACCCCTACTCGTACAGCGTCGCGGTGGTATATATACCACCTGAGCTCCCAGTGACTAGAGCGTCGCGGTGGTATATATACCACCTCATATTCGCGCACTTGTAGTAAGTCTTTACATGTCGTGACAGTGTGAACGCGACCTTCTATGAACCCCATTGTTTCATTCCACTGTCTCACTGTACAACCTGACCCCTCCAGGCCTCCCTTACCCCCTCCTTGGCCTACCTAGGCCATCACTCTGAGTTGAGCTTTTACGCTGTCAAGATGTCTCAAGCTCGTCGTTCCGGTCTCTCCCAAGAAGAAATAGACAAAGCTCTAGACGATACTGTATCGTCTAAGATGAGTGAAAGTGTGGTATATGCTGATAGCGATGCATCATTAGTGGATAGTGATAGTGAGGATGAGTTTATCATAGTGAGGATGAGTTTATCATGTTTATCATTATTATTTATCACAATAAGTACATTTTTTGATTAGTATACTGTACTTCAAGCGTTTTGGTTGTTTATGTAAGCATTGAATACGAAAATGTAAGCCTAGAATTGTCATAACTGCATTTTTATTTTCCCCCACCAAATATATGTAAAATCTCTGAAGTCT